>NC_068953.1:42220652-42478152 GCF_026419915.1 Harpia harpyja | reverse complement strand
AGGCCAGGTCTACGCTGCCGGCGCCAGCTTGGGAGGCCAAGTCTACCCCGCCGGCGCCGGCAGGGACTCCAGGTCTACCCTGCCTGCGACTGCTACGGAGGCCAGGTCTACACCGCCGTCGCCGGCTAAGGAGGCCAGGTCTATCCCGCCGGCGCCGGCTAAGGAAGCCATGTGTACCCCACCGGCGCCGGCTTGGGAGGCCAGGACTACCACGCTGCTGCGGCTAGGGAGGCGAGGTCTACCCCGCCGGCGCCGGCTACAGAGGCGAAGTCTACCCCACTGGCGCCGGCTAGGGAGGCCAGGTCTATCCCACCGGCGCCAGCTAGGAAGACAATGTATACGCAGCCGGCACCAACTAGGGAGGCCAGGTCTATGCCCCCAACACCGGCTTTGGAGGGCCAGGTCTACCCCGCCTGCGCCAGCTACGGTGGCACGGTCTACCCCGCCGGCGCTGGCTACAGAGCAAGGTCTACCCCGCCGGCGCCGGCTGGAGAGTCCAGGTCTACCCTGCCGGCACCGGCTACGGAGGCCAGGTCTACCCCGCCGGCATAGGCTAGGGAGGCCAGGTCTACCCCGCTGGCGCCGGCTAGGAAGACAATGTATACGCAGCCGGCGCCAGCTAGGGAGGCCAGGTTAACGCCGCTGGCGCCGGCAGGGAGGCCAGGTCTACCCCGCCGTCGCCGGCTAGGGAGGCCAGGTCTATCCCGACGGCTCCAGCTAGGAAGACAATGACTACGCTGCCGGCCCCAGCTAGGGAGACGAGGTCTACGCAACTGGCGCCGGCTTGAGAGGCCACGTCTACCCCGCTGGCGCCGGCAGGGAGGCCAGGTCTAACTCGCCGGCGCTGGCTATGGAGGCCAGGTCTACCCCGTCGGCGCCGGCACGGAGGCCAGGTCTACCCGGCCGGCGCCGGCAGGGAGGCCAGGTCTACGACTCCAGCGCCGGCAGGGAGGCCAGGTCTACCAAGCCAGCGCCGGCTAGGGAGGCGAGGTCTATGCCGCCGGCTCCGGCTTGAGAGTCCAGGTCTACCCCGCCGGCGCCAGCTTGGGAGGCCAGGTCTACACCGCCGGCGCCGGCTAGGGAGTCCAGGTCTACACCTCCGGCGCAGGCAGGGTATCCAGGTCTGCGCCGCTGGCGCCGGATAGGGAGGCTATGTCTACCCCGCCGGCGCGGTCTTGGGAGGCCAGGTCTACGACGCCGGTGCCGGCTTGGGAGGCCAGGTCTACCCTGCCGGCGCTAGCAGGGAGGCCAGGTCTTCCTTGCCGGTGCCAGCTAGGGAGACCAGGTGTACCCCACCGGCGCCGGCTATGGAGGCAATGACTATGCCGCCGACGCTTGATAGGGAGGCCAGGTCTACGAGTCCGGCGCCAGCTTGGTTCGCCAGCTCTACCCCGCCGGCGCCGGCAGGTAGGCCAGGTCTAGCCCGCTGTCACCGGCTACGGAAGCCAGGTGTATTCTGCTGGCGCCGGCTAGGGAGGCCAGGTCTAACCCGCCGGCGCAGGCTAGGAAGACAATGTATACGCAGCCGGCGCCAGCTAGGGAGGCCAGGTCTACCCCGCCGCCGCCGGCTTGGGAGACCAGGTCTACCACGCTGGCACGGCTAGGGAGGCCATGTCTGCCCCGCCGGCGCCGGCTCGGGAGGCCAGTTCTACTGTACCGGAGCCAGCAGGGAGTCCAGGTCTTCCTTGCCGGGGCCGGCAGGGTGTCCAGGTCTACCGGGCCGGCGCCGGCTAGGGAGGCAATGTCTACGCCGCCGACGCTGGCTAGGGAGGCCAGGCCTACCCAGCTGGCGCCTGCTTGGAAGACAATGTATACGCAGCCGGCGCCAGCTAGGGAGGCCAGGTCTACAACACCGGCGCCAGCTTGGAGGCCAGGACTACCATGCCAGCACCGGCTAGGGAGGCCAGGTCTACGCCGCCGGTGCCGGCTTGGGAGGCCAGGTCTACCCCGCCGGCACCGGCAGGGAGGCCAGGTCTACCACGCCAGCGCCGGCTAGGGAGACCAGGTCTACCCTGCCGGCGCTGGCTACGGAGGACACGTCTATCCCGCCGGCGCCGGCTAGGAAGATAATGTATACGCAGCTGGCGCCAGCTAGAGAGGCCAGGTCTACAACACCGGCGCCAGCTTGGGAGGCCAGGACTACCATGCTAGCACCGGCTAGGGAGGCCAGGTCTACACCACCGGAACCGGCTAGGGAGGCCAGGAGTACCTCGCCGGCGCCGGCTACGGAGGCCAGGTCTACTGCGCCAGAGACGGCTAGGGAGGCCAGGTCTATCCCGCCGGCGCCGGCTAGGAAGACAATGTATACGAAGCCGGCAACAGCTAGGGAGGCCAGGTCTACGCCGCCGGCGCAGGCTTGGGAGGCCAGGTCTATCATGCCGGCGCCGGCTTGTGAGGCCAGGTCTACCATGCCGGCACCGTCTAGGGAGGCAATGTCTACCCCGCCGGTGCCGGCAGGGAGGCAAGGTCTACCACACCTGCGCCGGCTAGGGATGCCAGGTCTACACCGTTGGCATAGGCTTGGGAGGCCAGGTCTACCCCGCGGGCACCTGCAGGGAAGCCAGGTCGACCCCGCCGGAGCCGGCAGGGAGGCCAGGTCTACGCCGCCAACTCCGGATAGGGATGCCAGTTCTACATATTTGGCGTGGGCTTGGGAGGCCAGATTTAACGCGCTGGCGCCGGCAGGGAGGCCAGGTCTACCCCGCCTGCGCAGGCTAGGGAAGCCAGGTCTATACCACCGGCGCCGGCTCTGGAGGCCATGTCTTCCCCGCCATCGCCGGCTAGGGAGGCCAGGTCTTCCCCGCTGGCGCTGGCAGGGAGGCCAGGTCTACCGCACCGGCGCCGGCTAGGGAGGCAATGTCTACGCCTGCCGAAGCCAGATAGGGAGGGCAGGTCTATGACGCCGGCGGCGGCTTGGGAGGCCAGGTCTACCCCGCCGGCGCCGGATAGCAAGGCAATGTCTATGACACCGACGACGGCTAGGGAGGCCAGGTCTACGCCGTCGGCGCCGGTTTGGGAGGCCAGGTCTACCCCGACGCCGCCGGCGGGGAGACCAGGTCTACCCCACCGCCGCCGGCTTGGGACGCCAAGTCTACTATACCGGCACCGCCAGGGAGGCCTGGTCTACCCCACCGGCGCCGACTAGGAAGACAATGTATACGCATCTGGCGCCAGCTAGGGAGGCCAGGTGTACCCCGCGGGCGCATGCAGGGAGCCCAGGTCTGCCCCGCCGGCGCCGGCTAGGGAGGCCAGCTCTGTCGCGCCGGCGCCAGCTAGGAAGACAATATCTACGCTGCCGGCGCAGGCTTGACAGGCCAGGTCTACCCCGCCGGCGCCAGATTTGGAGGCCAGGTCTACTATACTGGCGCCGGCTAGGGAGGCAATGTCTACGCCACCGACGCCAGCTAGGGAGGCCAGGTCTACCCTGCCGGCGCCGGCTACGGAGGCCAGGTCTAGCCCGCCGGCTCCGGCAGGGAGGCCAGGTCTACCCCGCTGGCGCCGGCTAGGGAGGCAATGTCTACGCCGCCGACTCTGGCTAGGGAGTCCAGGTTTATCCCGCCGGCGCAGGCTAGGAAGACAATGTCTACGCTGCCGGCGCGGGCTTGGGAGGCCAGGTCTACCACGCCAGTGCCGGCTCTGGAGGCAATGACTATGCAGCCGACGTCTGATAGGGAGGACAGGTCTACGCTGCTGGGGCCGGCTTGGTTGGCCAGGTCTACCCTGCCGGCGCTGTCAGGTAGGCCATGTCTACCATGCCGGCGCCGGCAGGTAGGCCAGGTCTACGCCGCCGGCGACACCTTGGCAGGCCAGGTCTACCCCGCCGGCGCCGGCTATGGAGGCAATGATTATGCCGCCGATGCCTGATAGGGAGGCCAGGTCTACTATGCCGGCGCCGGCTTGGTTGGTCAGGTCTACCCCGCCAGCGCCAGCAGGTAGGCCACGTCTACCCCGCCGGCTCCGGCTAGGGATGCCAGGTCTACCACGCCGGCGCCGGCTTGGGAGGCCAGGTCTACCCCGCCAGCTCCGGCTAGGGATGACAGGTCTACCCCGCCAGCGCCGGCAGGGAGGCCAGGTCTACCCCGACGGTGCCGGCTGCGGAGGCCAGGTCTAACCCGACGACGCCTGCTAGGGAGGCCAGGTCTATCGCGCCGGCGCCAGCTAGGAAGACAATGTCTACGCTGCCGGCGCAGGCTTGAGAGGCCAGGTCTACACCGCCGGCGCCAGCTAGGGAGGCCAGGTCTACCCCGCCGGAGCCGGCTAAGAAGACAATGTATACGTAGCTGGCCCCAGCTAGGGAGGCCAGGTCTACCCTGCCGGCGTCGGCTTGTGAAGCCAGTTATAGCCCGCCGGCGCCGGCTTGTGAGGCCAGGTCTACACCGGCGGCGCCGACAGGGAGGCCAGGTCTACCCTTCCTGCGTCGGCTTTGGAGGCCAGGCCTACTATACCGGCGCCGGCTAGGGAGGACAGGTCTACACCGCCGGCGCCGGCTAGGGAAGCCAGGTCTACACCGCCGGCGCCGGCTAGGGAGGCCAGGTCTACACCGCTGGTGTCGGCAGGGTGTCCAGGTCTACCCTGCCGGCGCTGGTAGGGAGGCTATGTCTACACCGCCAACGCCGGCTAGGGAGGCCAGGTCTACGACGCCGGCATCGGCTAGGGAGGCCAGGTCTACGACGCCAGCATCGGCTTGGGAGACCAGGTCTACACCACCAGCGCCGGCTAAGAAGACAATGTATACGTATCCGGCGCCAGCTAGGGAGGCCAGGTCTACACCACCGGCGCCGGCTTGGAGGCCAGGTCTATGATGCCGGCATCAGCTTTGGAGGCCAGGTCTAACCTGCCGGTGCCAGCTAGCGAGGCAATGTCTATAACGCCGACGACGGCTAGGGAGGCCAGGTCTACGCCGACGGTGCTGACTTGGGAGGCTAGGTCTACCCCGCCAACGCCAGCAGGGAGGCCAGGTCTACCCCGACGGCGCCGGCGGGGAGGCCAGGTCTAACCCTCCGGCGCCGGCTTGGGACTCCAGGTCTACTATACAAGCGCCGGCAGGGAGGCCAGGTCTACCCCGCCGGCGCCGGTGGGGAGGCCAGGTCTACCCCTCCGGCGCCGGCTTGGGACTCCAGGTCTACTATACCGGCACCGGCAGGGAGGCCAGGTCTACACCGCCGGCGCCAGCTAGGGAGGCCAGGTCTACCCCACAGGCGCTGGCTTTGGAGGCCAGGTCTACCATGCCGGCGCCGGCTAGGGAGGACAGGTCTATACCGCGGGCGCCGGCTAGGAAGACAATGTATACGCATCAGGCGCCAGATAGGGAGGCCAGGTCTACCCCAGCAACGCTGGCTTGGGAGTCCAGGTCTACTATACCGGCGCCAGCTAGGGAGGCAATGTGTACGCCTCTGGCGCCGGCTTGGGAGGCCAAATCTACTATACCGGCACCGGCTAGGGAGGCCAGGTCTACCCTGCCGGCGCCGGCTACGGAGCCCAGGTCTATCCTGCCGGCGCCGGATAGGAAGAAAATGTATACGCAGCCAACGCCAGCTAAGGAGGTCAGGTCTGCCCCGCCAGCACCGGCTACGGAGGGCAGGTCTAACCCGACGACGCCGGATAGGGAGGCCAGGTCTATCGCGCCGGCGCCAGCTAGGAAGACAATGTCTACGCTGCCGGCGCAGGCTTGAGAGGCCACGTCTACGCCGCCGGCGCCGGCTAGGAAGACAATGTATACGTAGCTGGCCACAGCTAGGGAGGTCAGGTATACACCGGCGGCGCCGACAGGGAGGCCAGGTCTACCCCTGCCTGCGCCGGCTTCGGAGGCCAGGTCTACTATACCGGCGCTGGCTAGGGAGGACAGGTCTACACCGCCGGCGCTGGCTAGGGAAGCCAGGTCTACACCGCTGGCGACGGCTAGGGAGGCCAGGTCTACACCGCCGGTGTCAGAAGGGTGTCCAGGTCTATCCTGCCGGCGCTGGCAGGGAGGCTATGTCTACACCGCCAACGCCGGCTAGGGAGGCCAGGTCTACGACGCCGGCATCGGCTTGGGAGGCCAGGTCTACCCCGTCAGCGCCGGCTAGCGAGGTCATGTCTATGCCGCCGATGACGGCTAGGGAGGCCAGGTCTACGCCGCTGGCGCCGGCTTGGGAGGCCAGGTCTACACCACCAGCGCCAGCTAAGAAGACAATGTATACGTATCCGGCGCTAGCTACGGAGGCCAGGTCTACACCACCGGCGCCGGCTTGGAGGTCAGGTCTATGACGCCGGCACCAGCTTTGGAGGCCAGGTCTAACCTGCCGGCGCTGGCTAGCGAGGCAATGTCTATAACGCCGACGACGGCTAGGGAGGCCAGGTCTACGCCGACGGTGCTGCCTTGGGAGGCTAGGTCTACCCCGCCGGCGCCAGCAGGGAGGCCAGGTCTACCCCGACGGCGCCGGCGGGGAGGCCAGGTCTAACCCTCCGGCGCCGGCTTGGGACTCCAGGTCTACTATACAAGCGCCGGCAGGGAGGCCAGGTCTACGCTGCCGACGCCAGCTTGGGAGGCCAGGTCTACCCCGTCGGCGCCGGCGGGGAGGCCAGGTCTACCCCACTGGCGCCGGATTGGGACTCCAGGTCTACTATACCGGCTCCGGCAGGGAGGCCAGGTATAAGCCGCCGGCGCCAGCTAGGGAGGCCAGGTCTACCCCACAGGCGCCGGCTTTGAAAGCCAGGTCTACCATGCCGGCGCTGGCTAGGGAGGCCAGGTCTAAACCGCTGGCGCCGGCTTGGAAGGCCAGGTCTACCCCGCGGAGCGTATGAATGGAGGCCAGGTCTGCACCGCCGGAGCCGGCTACGGAGGCCAGGTCTATGGCGCCAGCGCCAGCTAGGAAGACAATGTCTACGCTGCCGGCGCAGGCTTGAGAGACCAGGTCTACCCCGCCGGCGCCGGATTTGGAGGCCAGGTCTACTATACCGGCGCCGGCTAGTGAGGCAATGTCTACGCCTCCGACGCCGGCTAGGGAGGCCAGGTCTACCCTGCCGGCTCCGGCAGGGAGGCCAGGTCTACCCCGATGGCGCTGGCTACGGAGGCCAGGTCTACACCTCCAGCGCCGGTAGGGAGGCCAGGTCTATTGCGCTGGCGCCCGCTAGGGAGGCCAAGTCTACCCCGCTGCCCGCCGGCAAGGGAGGCAATGTCTACGCCGCCGAAGCCGGATAGGGAGGCCAACACTACCCGACGGCGCCGGCTAAGGAGGCCATGTCTACGCTGCCGGCGCTGGCTTGGGAGGCAAGGATTACCTCGCCTGCGCCGGCTTGGTAGGCCAGGTCTACCCCGCCAACGCCGGAAGGGAGGCCACGTCTACCCTGCTGGTGCCGGGTAAGGAGGACAGGTCTACTGTCCAGCGCTGGGTAGGAAATCCAGGTCTAACCCGCCGGCGCCGGCAGGGTGGCCAGGTCTTCCCTGCCGACGCCGGCTAGGGAGGCTAGGTCTACGCCGCCGGCGCTGGCTTGGGAGGCCCGTTACACCCCCGCGGGCGCCGGCTGGGAGGCCAGGTCTAACCGGCTGGCGCCGGCTAGGGAGGCCAAGTCTACCCCGCTGGCTCCGGCAAGGGAGGCAATGTCTACGCCGCCGAAGCCGGCTAGGGAGGCCAGGTCTGCACTGCCGGCGCCGGCTAGGGCGGCCAGGTCTACCCCGCTGGCGCCGGCTTGGGAGGCCAGGTCTACCATGCCAGCGCCGGCTAGGGAGGTCAGGTCTACCCCGCCGGCGCCGGCAGAGAGTTCAGGTCTACCCCAACGGCGCCGGATACGAAGGCCAGGTCTACCGCGCTGACGTCGGCTAGGGAGGCCAGGTCTACCCCGACGGTGCCGGCAGGGATGCCAGGTCTACCACGACCGCGCCGGCTACGAAGGCCAGGTCTACCACGCCGGCGCCAGCTAGGGAGGCCAGGTCTACCCCGCTGGCGCCTACAGGTAGGCCAAGTCTAACTCGCCGGTGCCGCTAAGGAAGCCAGGTCTACCCCGCCGGCGTCGGCTAGGGAGGCCACGGCTATCCCGCAGGCACCGGCAAGGGAGGCAATGTCTACGCCTCCGACGCCGGCTAGGGAGGCCAGGTCTACCCCCGCCAGCTCCGGCAGGGAGGCCAGGTATACCCCGACGGCGCTGGCTACGGTGGCCAGGTCTACACCTCCAGCGCCGGTAGGGAGGCCAGCTCTACCCCGCTGGTGCCCACTAGGGAGGCCAAGTATACCCCGCTGCCGCCGGCAAGGGAGGGCAATGTCTACGCCGCCGAAGCCGGATAGGGAGGCCAGGCCTACCCCGCTAGCGCCGGCTTGGTAGGCCAGGTCTTCAATGCCGGCCCTGGCTAGGGAGGCCAGTTCTACCCCGCCGGCGCCGGCTACGAAGGCCAGGTCTACCGCGCCGGCGCCAGCCAGGCAGGCAAGGTCTACCCCGCCGGCGCCGGCAGAGAGGCCAGGTCTACCGCGGCGGCGCCGGCAGGGATGCCAGGTCTACCCCGACGGCGCCGGCTACGATGGCCAGGTCTACCGCGCCGGCGCCAGCTAGGCAGGCAAGGTCTACCCCGCCGGCGCTGTCAGGGAGGCCAGGTATATACCGCCGGCACCGGCGAGTGAGGAAATATGTACGCCGCTGTCGCCGGCTAGGGAGGCCAGGTCTACGGTGCCGGCATCGGCTTGGGAGGCCAGGTCTATGACGCTGGCACCGGCTTGGTTGGCCAGGTCTACCCCGCCGGCGCTAGCAGGGAGGCCAGGTCTTCCTTGCCGGTGCCTGCTAGGGAGGCCAGGTCTACCCCACCGGCGCCGACTACGGAGGCCAGGTCTACTTCGCCGGCGCCGGCTAGGGAGGCCAGGTCTACGCTGCCGGCACCGGCTTGGGAGGCCAGGTCTACCCAGCCGGCGCTGGCAGGGAGGCCAGGTCTACCCCACCGGCGCCAGCAGGGTGTCCAGGTCTACCCCGCCAGAGCCGGCTAGGGAGGCTATGTCTACGCCGACGACGACGGCTAGGGAGGCCAGGACTACGCCGCCGGCGCCGGCTTGGGAGGAAAGGTCTACCCCGCCAGTGCCGGCTCGGTAGGCCAGGTCTACCACGCTGGCGCGTCTAGGGAGGCCAGGTCTACGACGCTGGCACCGGCTTGGTTGGCCAGGTCTACCCCGCCGGCGCTAGCATGGAGGCCAGGTCTTCCTTGCCGGTGCCGGCTAGGGAGGCCAGGTCTAAGCCGCCGGCGCCGGCTACGGAGGGCAGGTCTACCCTGCTGGCGCCAGCAGGTGGGCCAGGTCTACGCCTCCGGCGCCGGCTTGTGAGGCCAGGTCTACCATGCCGGCGCCGGCTACGGAGTTCAGGTCTACCCGGCCGGCGACGGCAGGGAGGGCAGGTCTACGCTGCCTGCGACGGCTATGGTGGCCCGGTCTACCCCGCCGGCGCCGGCTACGGAGTCCATGTCTACCCCGCCAGTGCCAGCAGGGACGCCAGGTCTTCCTTGCTGGCGCTGGCTAGGGATGCCAGACCTACCCCACTGGCACTGGCTATGGAGGCCAGGTCTACGCCGCCGCTGACGGCTTGGGAGCCAGGGCTTCCCCGCCGGCACTGGATTGGGAGGCTAGGTCTACGACGCCGGCCCGGCTACAGAGGCCATGTCTACCCCCCCAGCGCCGGCTTGGGAGGCCAGGTCTACAACGCCGGCGCCAGCACGGAGGCCAGGTCTACGCCGCCGGCTCCGGCTATGGAAGCAATGATTATGCCGCCGATGCCTGATAGGGAGGCCACGTCTACACCGCCGGCACCGGCTTGGGAGGCCAGGTCTAGCCCGCTGGCGCCAGCTTGGGAGGCCAGGTCTACCCCACGGGCGCCGGCAGCGAGGCCAGGTCTTCCATGCCTGCGCAGGCTAGGGAGGCCATATCTACCCCGCCGGCACCTTCTAGGGAGGCCAGGTCTACGCCTCCACGCCGGCTAGGGAGGCCAGGTCTTCCCTGCCGGCGCCGAATTGGGAGGCCAGGTCTACCCAGCCGGCGCCGGCAGGGAGGCCAGGTCTACACTTCCGGCGCCGGCAGGGAGGCCAGGTCTACTTCAACAGCACCGGCTACGGAGGCCAGGTCTACCCTGCCGGCGCCAGCTAGGGAGGCCAGGTCTACCACGTTGGCGCCAGCTAGGAAGGCCAGGTCTACCCCGCTGGCGCCGACAGGGAGTCCAGTTCTACGCCGCCAGCGCCGGCTTGGGAGGCCAGGTCTACTATACCGGCGCCAGCTAGGGAGGCCAGGTCTACGCCGCCGGCGCCGGCTTGGTTGGCCAGGTCTACCCTGCCGGCGCCGGCAGGTAGGCCAGGTCTACCCCGCCAGCACCGGTTAGGGAGGCCAGGTCTATCATGCCGGCGCCGGCTACGGAGGCCAGGTCTAACTCGCTGGCACCAGCTAAGGGAGGCCAGGTCTACCCCACCGGCGCCAGCAGGGAGGCCAGGTCTACTTCGACGGCACCGGCTACGGAGGCCAGGTCTAAGCCGCCGGCGCCCGCTAGGGAGGCCAAGTCTACCCGGCCTGCGCCGCCTAGAGAGGACAGGTCTACCCGGCCGCCGCCGCCTAGAGAGACCACGTCTACCCCGCCGGCGCCGGCTTGGAAGGCCAGGTCTACCACGTTGGCGCCAGCTAGGGAGTCCAGGTCTACCACGACAGCGCCGGATATGGATGCCAGGTCTACCCCGCCGGCGCCGGGTTGGGAGGCCATGTCTACCCCGCCGGCACCGGCTTGGGAGCCCAGTTCTACGCTGCCGGCGCCGGCTTGGGAGGCCAGGTCTACACCGCCGGCGCCGGCAAGGAGGCCAGGTCTACCCCGCCGGTGCCGGTTAGAGAGGCCAGGTCTTCCCCGCCAGCGCCGCCTATGGAGGCAATGATTATGCCGCCGACGCCTGATAGGGATGCCATGTTGTAGTGGGTTGACCCTGGCTGGATGCCAGGTGCCCACCAAAGCATCTCTATCACTCCCCCTTCTTAACTGGACAGGGGGAAGAAAATATAACCAAAGGCTCGTGGGTCAAGATAAGGACAGTTTAATAAACTGAAAGCCAAGGTCGCGCGTGAAAGCAAAGAAAAACAAATGATATTATTCTCTACTTCCCATCAGCAGGCGATGTCTAGCCACTTCCTGGGAAGCAGGGCTTCAGTACGCGTAGTGGTTGCTCCTGAAGGCAAAAAATGCCCCCCTTCCGTCTCCCTTTACTTAGCTTTTATATCTGAGCTGACGTCATATGGTATGGAATATCTGTTTGATTAGTTTAGGTCAGCTGTCCTGGTTACGTCCCCTCCCGAGATCTCGCCCTGCCCCAGCCTGCCGTTGAGGGGGGGGCAAAAATGTTGGAGAGACAGCCTTGATGCTGTGCCAGCACTGCTCAGCAGTAGCCAAAACACTGGTGTGTTATCAACACCTTTCTAGCTACTGATGCAGAGCACAGTGCTATGAGGGCTGCTATGGGGAGTATTAACTCCATCTCAGCCAGACCCAATACAATCTCCACCCCTTATTCCATACCATTTGCATCATGCTCAGGTCCCACATAATTTAATACAGATATCTTCTAACCATGCCATTGTATTTAATTCTCATTACTGAAATCCCTTCTTACCAACACTTACAACTGAAACTACATACTTAAACCACTTTTATACCCAACATACAGATTTATACATTCTTATTAATTACTATCCCCTGTCCTTTAACAGATAGATATTCCATGGGCTTCTTCCACTCCTCCAGATGTTCACACACAGGTTATGACTTGGGCCCCATCCATCAAGATGAGTGGTCAGGACAGGAGAAGCAGTATGTTCGATCGTTGGGCACCAACACCGGCTTGGTTTGGGTCACCGATGCACTTGTCTGGTTCCTTACGAAGTTCACTCCTCTGCAGTTCAGGTCATTCCTGCTACATTACTTCCTACAACATACAACTCACATGACAGATTATTTTTCCCTCAAGGTTAAATGTCCTTGAGGCACACACTGGGTCTCCCCATCCTTCCGCATTACCCACCAAGTACACCCAGGTCCCTGAGCAAAGACAATCCCACGAATGGGTTTGCCTTTTCCCATGGGAGGATGTCGTGGTTTAACCCCAGCCAGCAACTAAACACCACGCAGCCGCTCACTCACTCCCCCCCCACTCAGTGGGATGGGGGAGAAAATCGGGAGAAGAAGCAAAACCCGTGGGTTGAGATAAGAACGGTTTAATAGAACAGAAAAGAAGAAACTAATAATGATAATGATAACACTAATAAAATGACAACAGCAATAATGAAAGGATTGGAATGTACAAATGATACGCAGTGCAATTGCTCACCACCCGCCAACCGACACCCAGCCAGTCCCCCCAGCGGCGAATCCCTGCCCCCCACTTCCCCGTTCCTAAACTGGATGGGACGTCACATGGTATGGAATACCCCGTTGGCCAGTTTGGGTCAGGTGCCCTGGCTGTGTCCTGTGCCAACTTCTTGTGCCCCTCCAGCTTTCTCACTGGCTGGGCATGAGAAGCTGAAAAATCCTTGACATTAGTCTAAACACTACTGAGCAACAACTGAAAACATCAGTGTTATCAACATTCTTCGCTCTGAACTCAAAACATAGCACTGTACCAGCTACTAGGAAGACAGTTAACTCTATCCCAGCTGAAACCAGGACAGAGGAGAAATCCACACTGCCTTCCCCAGCCACTTCCCCATGTGCACTACGGGGACCTTATCTCCTCCCACAGTATGTAGGGGTTTTGTTTGGGCAGGACCAGGACGGTTAGCAGACCCTCTGGTGTTAACTAGCCAAGTGGCTTCTGCTAAATTTGTATCCCAGTGCTTCCATGTCCCATTGCCTAGCGCTCTCAACATAGTCTTCAACAGTCCATTATATCTCTCAATTTTTCCAGATGCTTGTGGGTGATAGGGTATGTGGTACACCCACTCGATGCCGTGTTTCTTTGCCCAGGAGCTTATGAGGTTATTTCGGAAATGAGTCCCATTGTCTGATTCAATTCTTTCCGGGGTACCATGTCACCATAAAATTTGCCTTTCGAGGCCTAAGATGGTGTTTCGGGCAGTGGCATGGTTTACAGGATATGTTTCTAGCCAACCAGTAGTTGCTTCCACCATCGTGAGTATGTAGCGCTTGCCTTGGCGTGTTCGTGGCAGTGGTCCAATGTAGTCAATTTGCCAGGCCTCGCCATATCGAAAGCCCAGCCACCGCCCTCTGTTCCAGGGAGACTTTACTCTGGTGGCTCGTTTGATTGCAGCACATGTTTCACATTCATGAGTGACCTGTGTCATGGCCTCCATGGTCAGGTCCACCCCTCGATCACGAGCCCACCTATATGTTGCATCTCTCCCTAGATGTCCCGATGTCTCATGGGCCCAGCGAGCTACAAATAGCTCACCCTTACGCTCCCAGTCCAGGTCCACCTGAGCTACTTCTATTTTGGCAGCCTTGTCTACCTGTTCATTATTTCGATGTTCTTCAGTGGCACGGCTTTTGGGCATGTGAGCGTCTACATGACGTACCTTTAAAGTCATGTGTTCTACACGGGCAGCAATGTCCTGCCACAATGCTGCTGCCCAGATGGGTTTACCCCTGCGTTGCCAATTGGTCTTCTTCCACTGCTGTAGCCACCCCCACAGGGCATTAGCCACCATCCAGGAGTCAGTATAGAGGTAGAGTACTGGCCACTTTTCTCGTTCAGCAATGTCTAGGGCTAGTTGGACGGCTTTCACTTCTGCAAACTGGCTTGACTCACCTTCTCCTTCAGTGGCCTCAACGACTTGTCGTGTGGGACTCCACACAGCAGCTTTCCACTTCCGATGGTTCCCTACCACACGACAGGATCCATCAGTAAACAAAGCATAACACCTTTCATCTTCTGATAACTCATTATATGGTGGTGCCTCTTGGGCACGAGCCACCTCCTCAGGCGATGCTCCAAAATCTCTGCCTTCTGGCCAGTCCATGATCTCTTCCAGAATTCCTGGGCGGTTAGATTTCCCCAGTCGAGCCCGTTGCGTGATCAATGCTATCCACTTACTCCATGTAGCACTGGTTGCATGATGTGTAGAGGGGATGTTTCCTTTGAACATCCAGTGTAGCACGGGCAATCGTGGTGCCAAGAGAAGATATGCTTCTGTACCAACAACTTCTGAAGCGGCTCGAACCCCCTCATATGTTGCTAGTATCTCTTTTTCAGTCGGGGTGTAGTGGGCTTCTGATCCTCGGTACCCCCGGCTCCAAAACCCTAATGGTTGACCTCGGGTTTCTCCTGGTGTTTTCTGCCAGAGGCTCCAGGTGAGACCATGCTCCCCAGCTGCAGTGTAGAGCACATTTTGTACATCTGGTCCTGTCCGGACAGGCCCAAGAGCTACCGCATGAGCTATTTCCTGTCTGATATGCTCAAAGGCTTGTTGTTGTTCAGGGCCCCATTCAAAATAGTTCTTTTTCCGCGTTACTCGATAGAGAGGGCTCACAAGCTGACTATAACCTGGAATATGCATTCTCCAGAACCCCACAAGGCCTAGGAAAGCTTGTGTTTCTTTCTTGTTAGCTGGTGGAGACATAGTTGCTATCTTGTTAACCACATCCATAGGGACATGACGGCGTCCATCCTGCCATTTTATTCCCAAGAACTGAATCTCCTGTGCAGGTCCCTTGACCTTGCTTTTCTTTATGGCAAAAACCAGCTTTCAGAAGAATCTGAATTATTCTTTTTCCCTTCTCAAACACTTCTTCTGCCTCGTTGCCCCACACGATGATGTCATCTATGTATTGTAAATGTTCAGGGGCATCGCCTTGTTCCAGTGCTGTTTGGATTAGTCCGTGACAAATGGTAGGGCTGTGCTTCCACCCCTGGGGCAGTCGATTCCAGGTGTATTGGACACCTCTCCATGTGAAAGCAAACTGTGGCCTGCACTCTGCTGCCAAAGGAATGGAGAAAAACGCATTGGCAATATCAATTGTAGCATACCACGTGGCTGCCTTTGATGCCAGTTCATACTGGAGCTCTAACATGTCTGGTACAGCAGCACTCAGTGGCGGTGTCACTTCATTCAGGCCGCGATAATCTACTGTTAACCTCCACCCTCCATCAGACTTTCGCACTGGCCATATAGGACTATTAAAAGGTGAATGAGTCTTGCTGATGACTCCTTGTCTCTCTAGTTGATGGATCAGCTCATGGATGGGAGCCAGGGAGTCTCTGTTTGTCCGATATTGCCGGCGGTGCACCGTCCTGGTAGCGATTGGCACCTGCTGTTCTTCAACTTGCAACAGTCCCACAATGAAGGGATCTTCCGAGAGGCCAGGCAGGGTAGATAGCTGTTTGATCTTCTCTGCGTTTACAGTGGCTACACCAAAAGCCCATCGGTACCCCTTTGGGTCCTTGAAGTACCCTCTCTTGAGGTAGTCTATGCCAAGGATACAAGGAGCCTCTGGGCCAGTCACAATGGGGTGCTTTTCCCACTTGTCCCCTGTCAAGCTCACTTCAGCCTCCAATACAGTCAATTCCTGGCATCCCCCTGTCACTCCAGAGATCCAGATGGGTTCTGTGCCCCTATACACTGATGGTACCAGCGTACACTGTGCACCAGTGTCTACCAAAGCCTTATACTTCTGTGGGTCTGATGTGCCAGGCCATCGAATCCACACAGTCCAGTATATCCGGTCATCCCTTTCCTCCTCCTGGCCGAAGGCAGGGATCCTCTATTGCTGTTCCTCATCAGAGTATTCACTGTCTGACCCTTGCGGTGCCAGACCAGAAGTCCCCTCACCAGAGTCAAGGGAGGTCGTTTCAGTTCTTCTATGCCTGGAGGATCGCTGATTGCTTTCTTGGGCCTCTACAGCAACGACACTGACAGCCTTCTTCTTGGGTGACCCCTTCTTAACAGCTGTCTTCCCTCTCAGTTCACGTACGCGGGCTTCCAGCTTAAAGGTGGGTTCACCGTCCCACTTCCTCATGTCCTCCCCTTGGTCACGCAGGAAGAACCAGAGTGTACCACGTGGCATACGCCTTGGGCTCCCTTTCCCTCTGACCGGGGCAGGAGAGGACTGATTTCTTGGAGCGTCCCTAAGAGCCAAGGCACTGTCCTGTAGGGATGAGGAGACACAGGGATTTTCTTCAAAGTTTTGGAGCCAAGACGACACTTTCTCCACAGTTGGTGTTTCCATATCTGGGCAATACATTGCTGCCAAGCTGTTAGAATATGACGCTGGGGCACCTTGAATCACCTTTCTCCACATGGCCCGTGTGCACAGGACATCCTCTGGATCTTTTGAGACTTCCTCATCATCTAGATCACTGTAGATGACTTCCACCACTGCTAACTCTCTCAGGTACTGGATGCCTTCATCTGCGGTAGTCCACTTTTCTGAGGAATTCACAAGATCTTCCTTGAATGGATATCTTGCCCTCACACTTGAGAGGAGCCGGCTCCAGAGACTGCAAATTGCTGCCTCTTTTCCAATTCCTCTTTCAATTCCCCGGTTTCTAGCGAGGGATCCCAGCTGTTGGGCTTCCTTGCCTTCCAGTTGCTGACTGTCGGCCCCGTTATCCCAGCATCGGAGCAGCCAGGCAGCAATCCGCTCACCTGGCTGGCGGCTGTAGTCTTTCCGCAAGTCCCGAAGTTCTGAGGACGTCAGGGACCGGGTAGTTTCCGCTTCCTGTCTAAGTTCCCTCACTCCTTCCTCCAATTTCTTTATCGAAGGACCAGCTTCTAGATTAAGCCTTTCCTCTTCTTCTTCTTCTTCCCTCACTAATCGATGGTATGGACCTGTTGATCTCCTCGTCCACTGTTTCTTTTTCACTATTGGGGCAATTACTGTAGTTGTTGTTGTTGTTTGGGTCCCTGCCTCGAGCATGGTGTCCTCAGATGCAGTCTGGGTCCCTGCCTCAACCGTGGTCCTCTGAGAGTGTTGAACTATGGCTCGGTAGGCATAGGCCAGGCCCCAGTACAGTGCGAGAAGCTGCTGGTTTTCATTGGGATAGGCAAGGCACCCTTCTATCAGGTGGCGCGTCAGTTTGCCAGGGTTACTTGCCTGTTCAGGTGTAAAGTCCCAGATTATGGGAGGTGATAACCGTCCTAGGAATCTGCCCAAATCCTTCCATATACCCTGCCACCCAGGGACCGGTCGCTTGAGGGCACATTTCAGTATTGCCTCACCCAAAACTTGTCTTCTCTTATACCAGGACGAGACCAGATTCCACAATACCCATAATATACCACCAGTATTAATTATTAGTACTGAACAACTCACATAAGGGTGAACAAGGACCTCAGGAGCCTGCATAATAAAACCATTCACATCAATGCCCGGTAGGGAGAGGGAGATGTGTTCCCTCATCTCCTCCACAAGATAGCTCCCACAACACAGCAAAGCCATCAGTGCCAGGACAAAGCACATAGATATTATTTGTATTAGCATGTTCCCGAGTTCCTTCATTCTCCCCACAAGATAGCTCCCACAGCACAGCAAAGCCATCAGTGCCAGGGCAAAGCACACAGCCATTATTTGTGTTACCATGTTCCCAAACTCAGCAAGGTAGAGATAAGCAAGCAGGCAACAAGCTCCGTGACCTGCACATGAGCTTGCCACTTAATAACTAGCTATGGCACGTTTAATGCAAAACTGCCGTTGTCGTGCCCCACGTTGGGCGCCAAAAAGGACTGTAGTGGGTTGACCCTGGCTGGATGCCAGGTGCCCACCAAAGCCGCTCTATCACTCCCCCTTCTTAACTGGACAGGGGGAAGAAAATATAACCAAAGGCTCGTGGGTCAAGATAAGGACAGTTTAATAAACTGAAAGCCAAGGTCGCGCGCGAAAGCAAAGAAAAACAAATGATATTATTCTCTACTTCCCATCAGCAGGCGATGTCTAGCCACTTCCTGGGAAGCAGGGCTTCAGTACGCGTAGTGGTTGCTCCTGAAGACAAAAAATGCCCCCCTTCCGTCTCCCTTTACTTAGCTTTTATATCTGAGCTGACGTCATATGGTATGGAATATCTGTTTGGTTAGTTTAGGTCAGCTGTCCTGGTTATGTCCCCTCCCGAGATCTCGCCCTGCCCCAGCCTGCCGTTGAGGGGGGGGCAAAAATGTTGGAGAGACAGCCTTGATGCTGTGCCAGCACTGCTCAGCAGTAGCCAAAACACTGGTGTGTTATCAACACCTTTCTAGCTACTGATGCAGAGCACAGTGCTATGAGGGCTGCTATGGGGAGTATTAACTCCATCTCAACCAGACCCAATACACATGTCTACGCTGCCGGCGCCGGATTGGGAAGCCAGGTCTAGCCTGCTGGCGCTGGCTTTGGAGGCCAGGTCTGCCCGGCCTGCCCCGTCTAGCGAGGCAATGTCTATGACGCCGACGACGGCTAGGGAGGCCAGGTCTATCCCACCGGCGCCAGCAGGGAGGCCAGGTCTACTTCAACGACACCGGCTACGGAGGCCAGGTCTAACCCGCCGGCGCCAGCTAGGGAGGCCAAGTCTACCCGGCCTGCGCCGCCTAGAGAGGACAGGTCTACCCGGCTGCCGCCGCCTAGAGAGGCCAGGTCTACCCCGCCGGCGCCATCTAGGGAGGCCAGGTCTACACCGCCGTCGCCGGATAAGGAGGCCAGGTGTATCCCGCCGGCGCCGGCTAGGGAGGCCAGATCTACCCCGCCGGCGCCGACTAGGGAGGCCAGGTCTATCCGGCCTGCACCGCCTAGAGAGGACAGGTCTACCCGGCCACCGCCGCCTAGAGAGGCCAGGTCTACCCCGCCGGCGCCGGCTTGGAAGGCCAGGACTACCACGTTGGCGCCAGCTAGGGAGTCCAGGTCTACCACGACAGCGCCGGATATGGATGCCAGGTCTACCCCGCCGGCTCCGGGTTGGGAGGCCAAGTCTACCCCGCCGGCACCGGCTTGGGAGCCCAGTTCTACGCTGCCGGCACCGGCTTGGGAGGCCAGGTCTACACCGCCGGCGCCGGCAAGGAGGCCAGGTCTACCCCGCCGGTGCCTGTTAGAGAGGCCAGGTCTTCCCCGCCGGCGCCAGCTTGGGAGGCCAGGTCTACAACGTCGGCGCCAGCAGGGAGGCCAGGTCTACCCCGCCAGCGCCGCCTATGGAGGCAATGATTATGCCGCCGACGCCTGATAGGGATGCCATGTCTACGCTGCCGGCGCCGGATTGGGAAGCCAGGTCTAGCCTGCTGGCACCGGCTTTGGAGGCCAGGTCTACCCCGCCGGCGCCGGCAAGGAAGACAATGTCTACACTGCCGGTGCCAGCTTGGGAGGCCAGGTCTGCCCGGCCTGCCCCGTCTAGCAAGGCAATGTCTATGATGCCGACGACGGCTAGGGAGGCCAAGTCTACGCCGCCGGCGCCGGCTTGGGAAGCCAGGTCTACCATGCCTGCGCCGGCAGGGAGGACAGGTCTACTATACCGGCACCAGCTAGGGAGGCCAGGTCTACGCCGCCGGCGCCGCCTAGAGAGGCCAGGTCTACCCCACTGGCGCCGGCTAAAGAGGCCAGGGCTACCGCACCAGCGCCGGCTAGGGAGACCAGTTCTACCCCGCCGGCGCCGGCTTCGGAGGCCAGGTCTACCCCGCCGGCGCCGGCAGGGAGACCAGGTCTACCCCGCCGGCGCCTGCAGGGAGGCCAGGTCTACCCCCCTGTCTCCGGATATGGAGGCCAGGTCTACCCCGCCGGAACCAGCTAGGGAGGCCAGGTCTACAACGCCGGCGCCGGCTTGCGAGGCCAGGTCTACCCCGCTGGCGCCGGCTAAAGAGGCCAGGGCTACCGCACCAGCGCCGGCTAGGGAGGCCAGGTCTACGCCGCCGGCGCCGGCTTGGGAGGCCAGGTCTACGCCGCCGGCGCCAGCAGGGAGGCTAGGTCTACCCCGCCGGCGCCTGCAGGGAGGCCAGGTCTACCCCCCTGTCTCCGGATATGGAGGCCAGGTCTACCCCGCCGGCACCAGCTAGGGAGGCCAGGTCTACAACGCCGGCGCCAGCAGGGAGGCTAGGTCTACCCCGCCATCTTCGGATATGGAGGCCAGGTCTACCCCGCTGTCGCCGGCTAAAGAGGCCATAAGTACCCCACCGGCGCCGACTTGGGAGGCCAGGTCTACAACGCTGGCACGGATAGGGAGGTCAGGTCTACCCCGCCGGAGACGGCTAGCGAATCCAGGTCTACTATACCGGCGCCGGCTAGGGAGGCCAGGTCTACGCCGCGGGCGCCGGCTTGGGAGGCCAGGTCTACGCCACCGTCTCCGGCTTGGGAGGCCAGGTCTACGCCGCCAGCGCCGGCAGGGAGGCCAGGTCTACCCCGCCGGCCTCGGCAGGGAGGCCAGGTCTACGCCGACGGCGCCGGCCAGGGAGGCAATGTCTACATCGCCGACGCTGGCTAGGGAGGCCAGGTCTACCCAGACGGCGCCGGCATGGGAGGCCAGGTCCACCACGCTGGCGCGGCTAGGGAGGCCAGGTCTACCTCGCCCTGCCCGGATAGGGAGATCAGGTTTATCCCGCCGGCGCAGGTTACGAAGACAATGAATACACCGCCTGCGCCAGCTAGGGGGGCCAGGTCTACCCCACTGGTGCCGGCTAGCGAAGCCAGGTCTACCCTGCCTGCGCCGCCTAGAGAGGCCAGGTATACGCCGCTGGTGCCGGATAGGGAAGCCAGTTCTATCTCGCAGGCACAGGCTAGGAAGACAATGTCTACGCCGCCGGCGCCGGCTTGTGAGACAGGTCTACCATGCCGTCGCCAGCTAGGGAGGCCAGGTCTACCCCGCCGGCGCTGGCTAGGGAGACCAGGTCTACCCCGGCGGCGCTGGCTACGGAGGCCAGGTTTATCCCGCCGGCGCCGGCTAGGAAGACAATGTCTACGCTGCCAACGCCTGCTAAGGAGGCCAGGTCTACGCTGCTGGCGCCGGCTTGGGAGGCCAGGTCTACCCCGCGGCACCGACTAGGGAGGCCAGGTCTACCCTGCCGGCGCCGGCTAGGAATGCCAGGTCTACGCCGACAGAGCCGGCTTGGGAGGCCAGGCCTACCCCTCCGGCGCCGGCTGGAGAGGCCAGGTCTACCCTGCCGGCGCCGGATACGGAGGCCACGTCTACTCCGCCAGCGCCGGATTGGGAGGCCAGTTCTACCCTGCCGGCGCCGGCTAGGGAGGCCAGATCTACGCCAGCGGCGCCGGCAGGAAGACCAGGTCTTCCTTACCAGTGCTGGCAGAGTGTCCAGGTCTACCCCGCCGGTGCCGGCTAGCAAGGCAATGTCTACGCTGTTGACGCTAGCAAAGGAGGCCAGGTC
This sequence comes from Harpia harpyja, assembly GCF_026419915.1. Classification (NCBI taxonomy): domain Eukaryota; kingdom Metazoa; phylum Chordata; class Aves; order Accipitriformes; family Accipitridae; genus Harpia; species Harpia harpyja. The sequence goes on along the minus strand of NC_068953.1, from coordinate 42,456,895 downwards.
TACGCCGCCGCCGCCGGCTTGTGAGGCCAGGTCTAGCCCGCTGGCGCCGGCTTGGGAGGCCAGGTCTACCCCGCCAGCGCCCGTAGGGAGGCCAGGTCTACCCCGCTGGATCTGGCTAGGGAGGCCAGGTCTACCCCGCCGGCGCCAGCAAGGGAGGCAATGTCTACGCCGCCGAAGCCGGCTCGGGATGCCAGGTCTACGCTGCTGGCACCGGCTACGGAGGCCAGGTCTACCCCGCCGGCGCCGGCTAGGGAGGCCAGATCTACCCCGCCGGCACCGACTAGGGAGGCCATATCTACGCCAGCGGCGCCGGCAGGAAGACCAGGTCTTCCTTGCCAGTGCAGGCAGAGTGTCCAGGTCTACCCCGCCGGTGCCGGCTAGCAAGGCAATGTCTACGCTGCCGACGCCAGCAAAGGAGGCCAGGTCTACGCTGCCGGCGCTGGCTTGGGAGGCCAGTTCTACCCCGCCGGCGCCGGCAGGGAGGCCAGGTCTAACTAACCGGCGCCGGCTAGGGAGGCCAGGTCTACCCCACCAACACCGGCAGGGAGGCCCGGTCTACCCCGCCGGCGCCGCCTAGGGAGGCCAGGTCTACGCCGCCTCCGCCGCTGGCTTGGGAAGCCAGGTATACGACGCCGGCGCCGGCTAGGGAGTCCAGGTCTACCACGACAGCGCCGGATATGGAGGCCAGGTCTACCCCTCCGGCGCCGGCTAAGGAGGCCATGTCTACCCCGCCGGCGCCAGCTTGAGAGGCCAGGTCTACTCTACCGGCACCGGCTAGGGAGGCCAGGTGTTCCCCGCCGGCGCCGGCAGGGAGGCCAGGGCTACCCCGCCGGTGCCGGATAAGGAGGCCAGGTCTTCCCCGCCGGCGGTGCCTAGGGAGGACAGGTCTACCCGGCCGGCACCGGATTGGGAGGCCAGGTCTACTATACCGGCGCCAGCTAGGGAGGCCAGGTCTACGCCGCCGGCGCTGGCTAGGGAGGCCAGGTCTACCCTGCTGGCGCCGGCTAGGGAGGCCAGGTGAACCCCGCTGGCGCCAGCATGGGAGGCCAGGTCTATCCCGCCAGCGCCGGCTAAGAAGACAATGTATACGCATCCGTCGCCAGCTAGGGAGGCCAGGTCTACCCCGCTGGCGCCGGCTAGGGAGTCCAGATATACCCTGGTGGCGCCGGCTACGGAGGCCAGGTCTATCCCGCCAGCGCCGGCTAGGAAGACAATGTATACGGCAGCCGGCGCCAGCTAGGGAGGCCAGGTCTACGCAGCCGGTGCCGGCAGAGAGGCCAGGTCTTCCCCGCTGGCGCCGGCTGCGCAGGCCAGGTCTACCCCGCCAGCGCCGGCTAGGAAGACAATGTATACGGCAGCCGGCGCCGCCAAGGGAGGCCAGGTCTTCCTTGCCGGCGCCGGCTAGGGAGGTCAGGTCTAACTCTCCGGCGCCAGCGAGGGAGGCCAAGTCTACCCGGCCTGCGCCACCTAGACAGGCCAGGTCTACCCGGCCGGCGCCACCTAGAGAGACCAGGTCTACCCCGATGGCGCCGGCTTGGGAGGCAATGTCTACTGCACCGGCGCCAGCTAGGGAGGCCAGGTCTACGCCGCTGGCACGGGCTTGGGAGGGCAGGTCTATCCCGTGGTTGCCGGCAGGGAGGCTACGTCTACCCGGCCTGCGCCGCCTAGAGAGGCCAGGTCTACTCCGCCGGTGCCGCCCTGGGAGGCCAGGTCTACCTCGCCGGCGCCGGATAGGGAGGCCAGATCTATCTCGCCGGCGCAGGTTAGGAATACAATGTCTACGCCGCCGGCGCTAGCTAGGGAGGCCAGGTCTACCCAGCCGGCGCAGGCTTGGGAGGCCAGGTCTACCCCGCCAGCGCTGGCAGGGAGGACAGGTCTAACTCGCCGGCGCCAGCAGGGAGGCCAGGTCTACCCCTCCGGCGCCAGGTACGGAGCACAGGTCTACCCCGCTGGCGCTGGCAAGGGAGTCCAGGTCTTACTTACCGGAGCCTGCTAGGGAGGCCAGGTCTACGTCGCCGGCGCCGGATAGGGAGGCCAGGGCTACCCCGCCAATGCCGGCAGGAAGTTCAGGTCTACCCCGCCGGTGCCGGCTAGCGAGGCAATGTCTACGCTGCCAACGCCTGCTAAGGAGGCCAGGTCTACGCTGCCGGCGCCGGCTAGGAATGCCAGGTGTACGCCGAAGGAGCCGGCTTGGGAGGCCAGGTCTACGCCGACGGAGGCGGCTAGGGAGGCCACGTCTACCCCGCCAGCGCCGGATTGGGAGGCCAGATCTACCATACCGGCGCCGGCTAGGGAGGCCAGGTCTACCCCGCCGGCGCTGGCTAGGGAGGCCAGATCTACCCCGCCGGCGCCGGATACGGAGGCCACGTCTACCCCGCCAGCGGCGGCTTGGGAGGCCAGATCTACCATACCGGCGCCGGCTAGGGAGGCCACGTCTACCCCGCCAGCGGCGGCTTGGGAGGCCAGGTCTACCCCGCTGGCGCCGGATAGGGAGGCCAGGTCTATCCCGCCAGCGCAGGTTAGGAAGACAATGTCTACACCGCCGTCCCCGTCTTGAGAGGCCAGGTCTACCCCGCCGGCGTGGGCAGGGAGGCCACGTCTACCACGCTGGCGCTGCGGGGGAGGCCAGGTTTACCCCGCCGGCGCTGGCTAAGGAGGCCAGGTCTACCCCTCCAGGGCCGGTTAGGGATGCCAGGTCTCCCCCGCTGCCGCCGGCAGGGATGCCAGCTCTACCACTCCATCGCCGGCTACGGAGGCCAGGTCTACCCTGCCGGCACCGGCTAAGGAGGGCAGGTCTATTCCTCCGGCGCCGGTTAGGGAGGCCAGGTTTACCCCGCCAGCGCCGGCTTTGGGCCACGTCTACTCCGCCTGCGCCGACTACAGAGGCCAGGTCTACGCCCCCTGCGCAGGCTTGGGAGGCCAGGTTTAACTTGCCGGTGCTGACTTGGGAGGCCAGGTGTACCACGCCAGCGCTGGCTAGGGAGGCCAGGTCTACCCCGCCGGCGCAGGCAGGGAGGCCAGGTCTACCCCGCTGGCGCAGGCAGGGAGGCCAGGTATAGCACCGCCGGCGCCGGCTAGTGAGGCTAGGTCTACCCCGCCGGCTCCGGCTATGGAGGCCATGTCTACGCTGCCGGCGCTGCCTTGGGAGGCGAGGATTACCTCGCCTGCGCCGGCTTGGTAGGCCAGGTCTACCCCGCCAGCGCCGGCTAGGGAGGCAATGTCTACGCCGCCGAAGCCGACTAGGGTGGCCAGGTCTACGCTGCCGGCGCCGGCTAGGGAGGCCAGGTCTACCCCCCTGGTGCCGGCTTGGGTGGCCAGGTCTACCATGCCGGTGCCAGCTAGGGAGGCCATGTCTACCCCGCCGGCGCCGGCAGAGAGTCCAGGTCTACCCCGACGGCGCCGGCTACGAAGGCCAGGCCTACCGCGCCGACGATGGCTAGGGAGGCCAGGTCTACCCCGACGGTGCCGTCTAGGGAGGCCAGGTCTACCCCGACGGTGCCGGCAGGGAGGCCAGTTCTCCCCCGCTGGCGCCGGCAGGGATGCCAGGTCTACCCCGCCGGCGCCGGCTAGGGAGGCCAGGTCTACGCCACCGGCACCGGCTTGGGAGGCCAGGTTTATGCCGCCGGCGCCGGCTAGGGAGGCCAGGTCTACCACGGCAGCGCCGGCTAGGGACGCCAGGTCTACCCCGCCGGTGCCGGCTACGGAGGCCAGGTCTATCTCGCTGGCGCCGGCTAGGGAGGCCAGGTCTACAATGCCAACGCCGGCTACAGAGGCCACGTCTAACTCGCTGGCGCCGGCTTGGGAGGTCAGGTCTACCCCGCTGGTGCCAGCAGGGAGGCTAGGTCTACTTTTACGGCACCGGCTACGGAGACAAGGTCTAACCCGCCGGCGCCGACTAGGGAGTCCAGGTCTACGCCACCGGTGCCGGCAGGGAGGCCAGGTCTACCCCGCCGGCACCGGCTACGGAGGCCAGGTCTACCCCGCCAGCGCCGGCAGGGATGCCAGGTCTACCCTGCTGGCACCCGCTAGGGAGGCCCGGTCTCCCCCGCTGGCGCCGGCTTGGGAGGCCAGGTGTACCCCGCCGGCGCCGGATTGGGAGGCCATGTCTACTATACCGGCGCCGGATAGGGAGGCCACGTCTACGCTGCCGGCACCGGCTAGGGAGGCAAGGCCTACCATGCCGGCGCCGGCTACGGAGCCTAGGTCTACCCAGCCGGCGCCGGCAGGGAGGCCAGGTCTACGCCGCCAGCGCCGGCTAGGGAGGCCAGGTCTATCCCGCCAGTGCCGGCTAGGAAGACAATGTATACGCAGCTGGCGCCAGCTAGGTAGGCCAAGTCTACACCACCGGCGCTGGCTTGGGAGGCAAGGACTACGATGCCAGCGCCGGCTTGGGAGGCCAGGTCTGCACCGCCGGCGCCGGCAGGGCGGCCAGGTCTACCCCACCGACGACGGCTAGGGAGGCCAGGTCTACGCCGCCGGTGCCGGCTTGGGAGGCCAGGTCTACCCCGCCAGCGCCGGCTAGGGAGGCCAGGTCTATCGCGCCAGCGCAGGCTAGGAAGACAATGTCTACGCAGCCGGCGCCAGGTAGTGAGCCCAGGTATACACCACTGGAACCGGCTTTGGGGGCTACGTCTACCATGCCGGCGCAGGCTAGGGAGGCCAGGTCTATGCTTCTGGCGCCGGCTAGGGAGGCCAGGTCTACGCCACCGGCGCTGGCTTGGAAGGCCAGGTCTACCCCGCCGGAGCCGGCTAGGGAGGCCAGGTCTACAACACCATTGCCGGCTACGAAGTGCAGGTCTACCCCGCTGGCGCCGGCTAGGGAGGCCAGGTCTACCCCACCGGCGGCGGCTTGGGAGGCCAAGTCTACTATTCCGGCGCCGGCTAGGGAGGAAAGGTCTACTTCGCGGTCGCCGGATATGGAGGCCAGGTCTAACCCGCCGGCGCCGGCTAGGGAGGCCAGGTCTACCACGCCGGCGCCGGCTAGGGAGGCCAGGTGTATCCCGCCGGCGCCGGCAGGGAGGCCAGATCTATCCCGCCTGCGCCGGCTACGGAGGACAGTTCTACCCACCAGCGGCGGCTTGGGAGGCCAGGTCTACTATACCGGCACCGGCTAGGGAGGCCAGGTCTACGCTGCTGACGCCGGCTAGGGAGGCCAGGTCTACCGCGCCAGCGCCGTCGTGGGAGGTCAGGTCTACCACGCCGGTGAGGCTAGGGAGGCTAGGTCTACCAAGCCGGCACCAGCTAGGGAGGCCAGGTCTGCCATGCCCGTGAGGCAAGGGAGGCCACGTCTATCGCGCCGGCTCCGGCTAGGGATGCCAGGTCTACCACGCCGGCGCCGGCTTGTGAGCCCTGGTCTACCCCGCCAGCTCCGGCTAGGGATGCCAGGTCTACCCCGCCAGCACCGGCAGGGAGGCCAGGTCTACCCCACCAGCTCCGTCTAGGGATGCCAGGTCTACCCCGCAGGCGCTGGCTGGGAGGCCAGGTCTACCCCGACGGTGCCGGCTGCGGAGGCCAGGTCTACCCCTCCAGCGCCAGTAGGGAGGCCAGGTCTACCTCGCCGGCGCCGGATAGGGAGGCCAGGTCTACCCCGCCAGCGCCAGCTAGGGAGTCCAGGTCTATGCCACCGGCGCTGGCTTGGAAGTCCAGTTCTACACTGACGGCGCCGGCAGGGAGGCCAGGTCTACGACTCCGTCACTGGCAGGGAGGCCAGGTCTACCCCGCCGATGCCGGCTACGGAGGTCAGGTCTACTCCGCCAGCGCCGGCTAGGGAGGCCAGGTCTACCCCGCCGGTGCAGGCAAGGAGGCCAGGTCATCCGCGCCAGCGCCGGATATGGAGGCCAGGTCTACCCCGCCGGCGCAGGCTAGGGAAGCCAGGTCTACCGCGCCGGCGACGGATAGGGAGGCCAGGTCTACACCGCCGGCGCCACCTTGGGAGGCCAGGTCTACGCAGCGGTGCCGGCAGTGAGACCAGGTCTTCCTCGCCGGCACCGGCTAGGGAGGCCAGGTCTAACCCGCCGGCGCCGGCTAGGAAGACAATGTCTACGCTGCCGGCGCCAGCTAGGGAGTCCAGGTGTACGCCGCCGGCGCTGCCTTGGGAGGCCAGTTCTAAACCTCTGGCGCCGGCTAGGGAGGCCAGGTCTACCCCCCCAGCTCCGGCTAGGGAGGCCAGGTCTACCCTGCCGGCGCCGGCTACGGAGGCCAGGTCTATCCCTCTGGCGCAGGCTAGGAAGACAATATATATGCATCTGGCGCCAGCTAGGGAGGACAGGTCTACACCACCGGCGCCAGATAGGAAGACAATGTATACGCATCCGGCGCCAGCTAGGGAGGCCAGGTCTACACCACCGGCGCCGGCTTGGTAGGCCAGGTCTACCATGCCGGCGCCGGTTGGGAGGCCAGGACTACCATGCTGGCACCAGCTACGAAGGCCGCGTCTACCCCGCTGGCGCCGGCTAGGGAGGCCAAGTATACCCGGCTAGCGCTGCCTAGAGAGGCCAGGTCTACCCCACTGGCGCCGGCTAGGGAGGCCAGGTCTACCCCGCAGGCTCCGGCAAGGGAGGCAATGTCTACGCCGCTGACGCCGGCTAGGGAGACCATGTCTACGCCGCCGGCGCGGCCTTGAGAGGCCAGGTCTCCCCCACCGGCGCCGGCTACGGAGGCGAGGTCTAACCCGCCCGCGCCAGCTAGGGAGCTCAAGTCTACCCGGCCTGCACCGCCTAGAGAGGCCAGGTCTACGCGGCTGGCGCCGCCTAGAGAGGCCAGGTCTATCCTGCCGGTGCAGGCTAGGAAGACAATGTCTACGCCGCCGGTGCCAGCTAGGGAGGCCAGGTCTACGCCGCCGGCGCCGGCTGGGGAGGCCAGGTCTACCCCGCCAGTGCAGGCAAGGAGGCCAGGTCTTCCGCGCCGGCGCCGGATATGCAGGCAAGGTCTACCCAGCCGGTGCCGGCTTAGGAGGCCATGTCTACTATACCGGAGCCAGCTAGAGAGGCCAGCATTACCCCGCCTGCGCCAGCTTGGTAGGCCAGGCCTACCCCGCCAACGCTGGCAGGGAGGCCAGGTCTACACTGCCGGTGCAGGCTAGAGAGGCCAGGTCTTCCGCGCCGGCGCTGGTTAGGGAGGCCAGGTCTACCCCGCCGGCGCCGGCACGGAGACCAGGTCTACCCCGCCGGCGCCGGCAGGGAGGACAGGTCTACACCGCCGGTGCCGGCTAGGAAGACAATGTCTACACCGCCGGCGCTAGGTAGGGAGGCCAGGTCTACACCGCCGGTGCCGGCTAGGGAGGCCACATCTAACCCGCCGGCGCCGGCTAGCGAGGCAATGTCTACGCTTCCGACGCTGGCTAAAGGAGGCCAGGTCTACGCCGCCGGCACCGACTAAGGAGGCCAGGTCTACGCCACTGGCGCTGGCTTGGGAGACCAGGTCTACCCCGCTGGCGCTAGCAGGGAGGCCAGGTCTACCCCTCCGGGGCCAGGTACGGAGTACAGGTCTACCCCGCTGGCGCCGGCAAGGGAGGCCAGGTCTTCCTTGCCGGAGCCTGCTAGGGAGGCCAGGTCTATGTCGCCGGCGCCGGCTTGGGAGGCCAGGTCTACGCTGCTGGCGCCGGCTTGGGAGACCAGGTCAACACTGCCGGGGCCGGCAGGGAGGCCAGGTCTACCCCACCGGCTTCCGCTTGGGAGGCCAGGTCTACCCCGCCGGTGCCTGCAGGGAGGCGAGGTCTACGCCGCCGGCGCTGGTTTGGGAGGCCAGGTCTATGACGCCGGCACCGGCTAGGGAGGCCAGGTCTACCCTGCCGGCGCAGGCAGGGAGGCCAGGTCTACCACGCCGGCGCCGCCTAGAGAGGTCAGGTCTACCCTGCCGGCGCCGCCTAGAGAGGCCAGGTCTACACCGCTGGCGCCGGCTAGGGAGGGCACGTCTACCACTCTGGCGCTGCTAGGGAGGCCAGGTCTACCCCGCCGGCGCCGGCTAGGGAGGCCAGGTCTATCTCGCCGGCGCCGGCTAGGAATACAATGTCTACGCTGCCGGCGCCAACTAGGGAGGCCAGGTCTACGCCGCCGGTGCCAGCTTGAGAGGCCAGGTCTACCATGCCGGTGGCGGCTTGGGAGGTCAGGTTTACCCCTCCGTCGACGGCAGCGAGGCCAGGACTTCCCCGCTGGCGCCAGCAGGGAGGCCAGGTCCTACTCGCCGGCGCCGGCTAGGGAGGCCAGGTCTACCAGGCCGGCGCCGCCTAGAGAGGTCAGGTCTACCCTGCCGGCGCCACCTACAGAGGCCAGGTCTACCCCGCTGGCGCCGGCTAGGGAGGCCAGGTCTACTCGGCCTGCGCCGGAATGGAGGCCAGGTCTACGCTGCCGGCTGCGGCTTGGGAGACCAGGTCTTCCCCGCCGGCGCCGGCTTGGGAGGCCAGGTCTACCCCGACGGCGCCGGCTACGAAGGCCAGATCAACCACGCCGGCGCCGTTTAGGGAGGCCAGGTGTACCGCGCCTGATCCGGATTGGGAGGCCAGGTCTAACCTGGTGGCGCCGGCTAAGAAGGCCAGGTCTACCGCGCCGGCGCCAGCCAGGGAGGCCAAGTCTACCCCGCCGGCGCCGGCTTGGGAGGCCAGGTCTACACCGCCGGCGCCGGCGAGCGAGGAAATGTGTACGCCGCCGGCGCCGGCTAAGGAGGCCAAGTATACCCGCGTAGCGCTTCCTAGAGAGGCCAGGTCTACCCCACTGGCGCCGGCTAGGGAGGCCAGGTCTACCCCGCAGGCTCCGGCAAGGGAGGCAATGTCTACGCCGCCGGCGCCGGTTTGGGAGGCCAGGTCTATGACGCCGGCGCCGGCTAGGGAGGCCACGTCTCCCCAGCCGGCGCAGGCTTGGGAGGCCAGGTCTACCCCGCCAGCGCCGGCAGGGAGGACAGTTCTAACTCGCCGGCGCCGGCTAGGGAGGCCAGGTCTACACCTCCGGCGCCGGCTTGGGAGGCCACGTCTACCCCGCTGGTGCCGTCTAGCGAGGCCAGGTCTACCCGGCCTGCGCCGCCTTGAGAGGCCAGGTATATGCCGCTGGCTCCGGAGAGGGAAGCCAGGTCTATCTCGCAGGCACAGGCTAGGAAGACAATGTCTACGCAGCCGGCGCCAGTTACGGAGACCAGGTCTATGATGCCGGCGCCAGCTTGGGAGGCCAGGTCTACCCAGCCGGCGCAGGTTTTGGAGGTCAGATCTACCCCGCCGGCGCTGGCAGGGAGGACAGGTCTACCTCGATGGCGCCGGCTAGGGAGGCCAGGTCTACCATGCCGGCGCCGCCTAGAGAGGCCAGGTCTACCCCGCTGGAGTCGGCTAGGGAGGCCAGGTCTACGCCACCGGCGCCAGCTTGGGATGCCAGGTCTACCCCGCCGGCACAGCCTACGGAGGCCAGGTCAACCACGCCGGCAACGTTTAGGGAGGCCAGGTCTACCGCACCTGAGCTGGATTGGGAGGCTAGGTCTGCCCTGGTGGCGCCGGCTAAGAAGGCCAGGTCCACCACGCCGGCGCCAGCCAGGAAGGCCAATTCTACCCCGCCGGCGCTGGCTTGGGAGGCCTGGTCTACCCCGCCGGTGCAGGCAGAGAGGCCAGGTCTACCCCGCCGGCGCCGGAGAGCGAGGAAATGTGTACGCTGCCGGCGCCGGCTAAGGAGGCCAAGTATACCCGCGTAGCGCTTCCTAGAGAGGCCAGGTCTACCCCACTGGCGCCGGCTAGGGAGGCCAGGTCTACCCCGCAGGCTCCGGCAAGGGAGGCAATGTCTACACCGCCGACGCCGGCTAGGGAGGCCAGGTCTACGTCGCTGGCGCGGCCTTGGGAGGCCAGGTCTCCCCCGTCGGCGCCGGCTACGGAGGCCAGGTCTAACCCGCCGGCGCCAGCTAGGGAGGCCAAGTCTACCCGGCCTGCGCCGCCTAGAGACTCCAGGTCTACGCGGCTGGCGCCGCCTAGAGAGGCCAGGTCTATCCCGTCGGTGCAGGCTAGGAAGACAATGTCTACGCCGCCGGCGCCAGCTAGGGAGGCCAGGTCTACGCCGACGGCGCCGGTTTGGGAGGCCAGGTCTACCCAGCCGGCGCAGGTTTTGGAGGTCAGATCTACCCCGCCGGCGCCGGCAGGAAGGCCATGTCTACCACGCCAGCGCCGGATATGGAGGGAGGTCTACCACGCCGGCGCCGGCTAAGGAGTCCATGTATACCCCGCCGGCGCCGGCTTGGGAGGCCAGGTCTACTATACCAGCGCCGGCAAGGGAGGCCAGTTCTACGCCGCTGGCGCCGGCTTGGGAGGCCAGGTCTACACCGCTGGAGCTGGCAGGGAGGCCAGGTCTACGCCGCTGGTGCCGGCTAGGGAGGCCAGGTCTATCCCGCCGGTGCCGGCTAGGAAGACAATATATACGCAGCCGGCGCCGGCTAGGGAGGACAGGTCTATGACGCCGGCACCCACTAGCGAGGCAATGTCTATGACGCCGGCGCCGGCTAGGGAGGCCAGGTCTACGACGCCTGCACCGGCTTGGGAGGCCAGGTCTATCCCGCCGGCGTCGGCTAGGAAGACAATATCTACGCAGCCGGCGCCAGCTAGAGAGAACAGGTCTACACCACCGGCGCTGTCTAGGGAGGCCAGGTCTACGACGCCGGGGCCGGCAGAAAGGTCAGGTCTACCCCGCTGGCGCCGGCATGGGAGGCAATGTCTATGCCGCCGAACCCGGCTAGGGAGGCCAGGCCTACCCCGCCGGCGCCAGCTAGGGAGGCCAGGTCTACTCCGACGGCGCCGGCAGGGAGGCCAGGTCTACGTCGCCGGCGCCGCCTTGGGAGGCCAGGTCTATGCCGCTGGCACCAGCTGGGGACGCCAGGAATACCCCCCTGGTGCCGGCTTGGGAGGCGCAGGTCTACCCCACCGGCACCTCCTACGGAGGCCAGGTCTACCCCGCCGGCGCCAGCTATGGAGGCGAATTCTACCCGGCCTGCGCCGCCTAGAGAGGCCAGGTCTACCCGGCCGGCGCCGCCTAGAGAGGCCAGTTGTACCCCGCTGGCGCCGGCAGAGAGGCCAGGTCTACCCCGCCAGCGCCGGAAGGGAGGCCAGATCTACCCTGCCGGTGCCGGGTAGGGAGGACAGGTCTACCGTCTGGCGCTGGGTAGGAAATCCAGGTCTAACCCGCCGGCGCCGGCAGGGTGGCCAGGTATTCACTGCCGACACCGGCTTGCGAGGCCAGGTCTACGCCGTGGGCGCCGGCTGGAAGGCCAGGTCTGCCCCACTGGCGCCGGCTATGGAGGCCAAGTCTACCCCGCTGGCGCCGGCAAGGGAGGCAATGTCTACGCCGCCGAAGCCGGCTAGGGAGGCCAGGTCTACCCCGCCGGCGCCGGCAGAGAGGCCAGGTCTACCCCACTGGCGCCGGCTAGGGAGTCCAGGTCTACCCCGCAGGCTCCGGCAAGGGAGGCAATGTCTACACCGCCGACGCCGGCTAGGGAGGCCAGGTCTACGTCGCTGGCGCGGCCTTGGGAGGCCAGGTCTCCCCCGTCGGCGCCGGCTACGGAGGCCAGGTCTAACCCGCCGGCGCCAGCTAGGGAGGCCAAGTCTACCCGGCCTGCGCCGCCTAGAGACTCCAGGTCTACGCGGCTGGCGCCGCCTAGAGAGGCCAGGTCTATCCCGTCGGTGCAGGCTAGGAAGACAATGTCTACGCCGCCGGCGCCAGCTAGGGAGGCCAGGTCTACGCCGACGGCACCGGTTTGGGAGGCCAGGTCTACCCAGCCGGCGCAGGTTTTGGAGGTCAGATCTACCCCGCCGGCGCCGGCAGGAAGGCCATGTCTACCACGCCAGCGCCGGATATGGAGGGAGGTCTACCACGCCGGCGCCGGCTAAGGAGTCCATGTATACCCCGCCGGCGCCGGCTTGGGAGGCCAGGTCTACTATACCAGCGCCGGCAAGGGAGGCCAGTTCTACGCCGCTGGCGCCGGCTTGGGAGGCCAGGTCTACACCGCTGGAGCTGGCAGGGAGGCCAGGTCTACGCCGCTGGTGCCGGCTAGGGAGGCCAGGTCTATCCCGCCGGTGCCGGCTAGGAAGACAATATATACGCAGCCGGCGCCGGCTAGGGAGGACAGGTCTATGACGCCGGCACCCACTAGCGAGGCAATGTCTATGACGCCGGCGCCGGCTAGGGAGGCCAGGTCTACGACGCCTGCACCGGCTTGGGAGGCCAGGTCTATCCCGCCGGCGTCGGCTAGGAAGACAATATCTACGCAGCCGGCGCCAGCTAGAGAGAACAGGTCTACACCACCGGCGCTGTCTAGGGAGGCCAGGTCTACGACGCCGGGGCCGGCAGAAAGGTCAGGTCTACCCCGCTGGCGCCGGCATGGGAGGCAATGTCTATGCCGCCGAACCCGGCTAGGGAGGCCAGGCCTACCCCGCCGGCGCCAGCTAGGGAGGCCAGGTCTACTCCGACGGCGCCGGCAGGGAGGCCAGGTCTACGTCGCCGGCGCCGCCTTGGGAGGCCAGGTCTATGCCGCTGGCACCAGCTGGGGACGCCAGGAATACCCCCCTGGTGCCGGCTTGGGAGGCGCAGGTCTACCCCACCGGCACCTCCTACGGAGGCCAGGTCTACCCCGCCGGCGCCAGCTATGGAGGCGAATTCTACCCGGCCTGCGCCGCCTAGAGAGGCCAGGTCTACCCGGCCGGCGCCGCCTAGAGAGGCCAGTTGTACCCCGCTGGCGCCGGCAGAGAGGCCAGGTCTACCCCGCCGGCGCCGGAAGGGAGGCCAGATCTACCCTGCCGGTGCCGGGTAGGGAGGACAGGTCTACCGTCTGGCGCTGGGTAGGAAATCCAGGTCTAACCCGCCGGCGCCGGCAGGGTGGCCAGGTATTCACTGCCGACACCGGCTTGCGAGGCCAGGTCTACGCCGTGGGCGCCGGCTGGAAGGCCAGGTCTGCCCCACTGGCGCCAGCTATGGAGGCCAAGTCTACCCCGCTGGCGCCGGCAAGGGAGGCAATGTCTACGCCGCCGAAGCCGGCTAGGGAGGCCAGGTCTACCCCGCCGGCGCCGGCAGAGAGGCCAGGTCTACCCCGACGGCGCCGGCTACGAAGACCTGGTCTACCGCTCCGACGACGGCTAGGGAGGACAGGTCTACCCCGACGGCGCCGGCAGGGAGGCCAGGTCTCCCCCGCTGGCGCCGGCAGGGATGCCAGGTCTACCCCTCCAACACCGGCTATGGAGGCCAGGTCTACCATTCCGGCGCCGGCTAAGGAGGCCAGGTCTACCCCGCTGGCGCCGGTTAGGGAGGCCAGGTTTACCCCGCCGGCGCCGGCTACGGAGGCCAGGTCTACGCCCCCTGCGCAGGCTTGGGAGGCCAGTTCTACCCCGCCGGCGCCGACTTGGGAGGCCAGGTGTGCCATGCCAGCGCCGGCTAGGGAGGCCAGGTGTGCCCCGCCGGCGCAGGCAGGGAGGCCAGGTCTACCCCGCTGGCGCAGGTAGGGAGTCCAGGTGTACCACCGCCGGCACCGGCTACGGAGGCCTGGTCTACCCTGCCGGCGCCGGCTAGTGAGGCCAGGTCTACCCTCCCGGCGCCAGCTATGGAGGCCATGTCTACGCTGCCGGCGCTGGCTTGGGATGCGAGTATTACCTCGCCTGAGCCGGCTTGGTAGGCCAGGTCTACCCCGCCAACGCCGGAAGGGAGGCCACGTCTACCCCGCCGACGCCAGCAGGTAGGCCAGGTCTAACTCACCGGCACCGGCTACGGAGGCCAGGTCTACCCCGCCAGCGCCGGCAGGGAGGCCAGGTCTACCCCGCAGGCGCAGGCTAGGGAGGCCAGATCTACGCTGCTGCCGCCGGCTACGGAGCCCAGGTCTAACCCGCCGGCGCCAGCTAGGAAGACAATGTATATGCAGCCAGCGCCAGCTAGGGTGGCCAGGTCTACGACGCCGGCGCCGGCTTGGGAGGCCAGGTCTATCCCGCCGGCGCCGGCGAGGAAGACAATGTATACGCAGCCGGCGCCAGCTAGGGAGGCCAGCTCTAAACCACCGGCGCCGGCAGGGAGGCCAGGTCTACCACGCCAGCGCCGGGTAGGGAGGCCAGGTCTACCCCGCTGTCGCCATCTAGGGAGGCCAGGACTACGCCGCTGGCGCCGGCTTGGGAGGCCAGGCCTACCCCGCCGGCGCCGTCTAGGGAGGTCAGGTCTACCCTGCCGGCGCCGGCTTGGGCGGCCAGGTCTACCCCGCCGGCGCCGGCTTGGTTGGCCAGGTCTGCCCTGCCAGCACTAGCAGGGAGGCCAGGTCTTCCTTGCCAGCACCGGCTAGGGAGGCCAGGTCTACCCCACCAGCGCCGGCTAGGGAGGCAATGTCTAAGCAGCCGATGCCGGCTTCGGAGGCAAGGTCTACAATACCGGCGCCGGCTAGGGCGGCCAGGTCTACCCCGCCGGTGCCCGCTACGGTAGCCAGGTGTACCCCGCCGGCGCCGGCTACGGAGGCCAGGTCTACCCCGCTGGCGCCGGCTTGGGAGGCCAGGTCTACCCTGCCGGCACCGGCAGGGAGGCCAGGTCTTCCTTACCGGCGCCGACATGGAGGCCAGGTCTACCCTGCCGGCGCCGGCTAGGGAGGCAATGTCTACGCCGCCGACACCGGCTAGGGAGGCTAGGTCTACGCCGCCGGCGCCGGTTTGGGAGGCAAGGTCTACCCCGACGACGACGGCGGGGAGGCCAGGTCTACCCAGCCGGCGCCAGCTAGCGACACAATGTCTACGCCGCCGACGTGGGCAAGGGAGGCCAGCTCTACGACACCGGCGCCGCCTTGGGACTCCAGGTCTACCCCGCCGGCGCCGGCTAGGGAGGCCAGGTCTATCCCGCCAGCGCCGGCTAGGAAGACAATGTATACGCAGCCGACACCAGCTAGGGAGGCCAGCTCTACACCCCCGGCGCCGGCAGGGAGGCCAGGTCTACGACTCCAGCGCCGGCAGGGAGGCCAGGTCTACACCGCCGGCGACAGCTTCGGAGGCCAGGTCTACCCCGCCGGCGCAGGCTAGGGAGGCCGCATCTACGCTGCTGCCGCCGGCTACGGAGCCCAGGTCTATACCCGCCGGCGCCAGCTAGGAAGACAATGTATATGCAGCCAGCGCCAGCTAGGGTGGCCATGTCTACGACGCCGGCGCCGGCTTGGGAGGCCAGGTCTACCCCGCCGGCGCCGGTAGGGAGGCCAGGTCTACCCCGCCGGCGCAGGCTAGGGAGGCCAGATCTACGCTGCTGCCGCTGGCTACGGAGCCCAGGTCTATCCCGCCGGCGCCAGCTAGGAAGACAATGTATATGCAGCCAGCGCCAGCTAGGGTGGCCAGGTCTACGCCACCGGCGCCGGTAGGGAGGCCAGGTCTTCCTTGCCGGCGCCGGCTAGGGAGGCCAAATCTACGCCGCCGGCGCCGACTAGGGAGGCCAGGTCTACGCCACCGGTGCCGGCAGGGAGGCCAGGTCTCGCTTGCCGGCGCCGGCAGGGTGTCCAGGTCTATCCCTCTGGCGCCGGCTAGGGAGGCAAATTTACGCCGCCGATGACGGCTATGGAGGCCAGGTCTACGCCAGCGGCGCCGGCTTGGGAGGCTAGGTCTACCCTCCCAGCGCCGGCTTGGGAGGCCAGGTCTACCCCGCCGGCGCCGGCTTGGGCGGCCAGGTCTACCCCGCCAGCGCCGGCTAGGGAGGCCTGGTCTATCACGCCGGCGCCAGCTAGGAAGACAAAGTTTACGCTGCCGTCGCAGTCTTGAGAGGACAGGTCTACCCCACCGGCGCCGGCTTGGGAGGCCAGGTCTACGACGCCGGCGCCGGCTTGGTTGGCCAGGTCTACCCTGCCGGCGCTAGCAGGGAGGCCAGGACTTCCTTGCCAGCACCGGCTAGGGAGGCCAGGTCTACCCCACAGGCGCCGGCAGGGAGGCCAGGTCTACCCCATCGTCGCCGGATATGGAGGCCAGGTCTACTCCGCCGGCGCTGGGTAAGGAGGCCATGTCTACCCCATTGCACCGGCTTGGGAGGCCAGGTCTACCACGCTGGCGCGGCTAGGGAGGTCAGGTCTATGCCGCCGGTGCCGGCAAGAGAGGCCAGGTCTATCCCGCCGTCGCCGGCAAGGATGACAATGTCTACGCTGCCGGCGACAGCTTGGGAGGCCAGGTCTACCCCGCCGGCGCCGGCTAAGGAGGCCATTTCTACCCCGCCGGCGCCAGCTTGGGAGGCCAGGTCTACCCCGCCGGCGCCGGCTTGGGAGTTCATGTCTACTATACCGACCCCGGCTTGGGAGGCCAGGTCTACTATACCGGCGCCGGCTAGGGAGTCCAGGTCTACTATACCGGCGCCGGCTTGGGAGGCCAGGTCTACGCCTCCGGCGCCAGCTTGGGACTTCAGGTCTACTATACCGACCCCGGCTTGGGAGGCCAGGTCTACCATACCGGCGCCGGCTAGGGAGGCCAGGTCTACCCCGCCGTTGCCGGCTATGGAGGCAATGACTATGCCGCCGACGCCTGATAGGGAGGCCAGGTCTACGACTCCGGCGCCAGCTTGGTTTGCCAGGTCTACCACGCCGGCGCCGGCATGACGTGCGGAAAACAGACTCCACAATCAGTGAGATTGTAAAGTAGGTATGTTTATTCAGCGCTGGGCCGCACGGGGGGTAATCCCACCAAAGTCGTGCGCGCCGCACTCGGCAGTTTGTCTCAAGTTTATACAGTCAAGTGTTACATATTCACAATACACCTTTACATATGCATGACCTATCCCCGCTCCATATTAAAATTAGCTCCGAGAGGTCATTTCCATAGTCTCCTCTCAACTGCGCTTGCGCAGTGCCTCTTTATGGTGGTCGTCTGGTGGTCGCAGAGATGAAGATAGATGACTCCTCTTCATCACCGCTAGTAACCTTTTTTCTTGCGCAGGCTCAGTGATTTCTTGGTATTCACCCAAGCCGCAAGACCAGTCTTAGTTGGCTCTTGGGGCCTGCTCCTGCTTCTTATCAGGAGCTGTCTTTACCTCATTGGCTGGTCCTTGGGACTAGCTCTTCTTATCAAGGACTGTCTTTGCCTCAGCTAATTTCAACAATGTAAGCGCTAAACATCATCCTTCATCCCCCCTTATTATGTCTACTGAGATTCTTTTGACTCCCCTTGTCTCAGTCCCTCCTTTTCTAGAAAATAGTAAATTCTTTTACTATACCTAATCCTAGTACTTCTAATACATTGTTTCCCTATCTAGCATACTCTCAAAGTATTTGTTGGTCTCGAGTTTTCGTCGTAACTGATTCTTTTTCCATTCACTGTAAGAGTCTTCTGTACTCTTACAGCACAAGAAGCCACAGCGAACCATTATGCAGAGGACCACAGACGAGAGAATAATGATTATTATAGTGACAAACAATTGCTTCAACCATGCCAAATTTGGCAACCAGGAGGTTAATTTTTCCCATATCTCAGTGAATTCCCATGAAGTGTCATCTTGTGACATTAAATGTAAAAGCCGGGTTTGTTTCCAAATTTGAGAGAGATCTGTTTCTATTCGTCTTTTTTGGTGACTTTCCTTTGTGGTGACTTTCCATGGAGTTTTGGGTGTCTTTTCACTCTGGTGTGATGAATCCAAGCGTTCCGTTCCTTGATCCTAATCGCGGTGAAGGAGGTAAGTAATACTTGAAATGGTCCTTCCCACTGCGGCTCCAGAGTTTTTTCTGTAAGAGACTTTATATACACATAATCTCCTGGTTATATATTATGTACAGGCCCATCCAAACCTCTCCCTCGAGTCCCTACCACATGCTTCCTGATTTTATTAAGTTGTTTACCTAATGCTACCATGTAAGAAGTCATAATTTCATCCCCCGTTTGTACAGACACCCCTCTCTGTATCCCATAGGGTTGTCCATACAGAATTTCAAAGGGGCTCAGTCCTTCTTTCGCCCTTGGTCTTGTTCGTATACGCAGAAGGGCTAAAGGGAGAGACTGAGGCCATGTCAAATTTGCTTCTTGTCCTAATTTCACAATTTGCTCTTTGATTAAGTGGCTCATTTTTTCCACTTGACCACTCGACTGGGGGTGATATGGAGTATGAAGCTGCCAATCTATACCCAAATGGCGGCTAATTTGTTGTACTATTTTTGAGACAAAATGTGGTCCTCTGTCAGAGGATATGGTTGCTGGAACCCCAAAACATGGTATTATCCCTTGTACCAACATTTTAGCTACCTCCCGAGCTTTAGCCGTTCTCGTTGCGAATGCTTCTGGCCAACCTGAAAAGGTATCAGTTAATACCAATAAATATCGATACCCCCCTTTTCTTGGAAGTTCTGTAAAATCAATTTGCCATTGTCGTCCAGGCCCGTTCCCTTTTCCAATCTGGCCCGTTTCCGGCTTTGGGGTATTTTTAGGATTAGTCTGGAGGCAAAGATCACACTGTTGAGTCACCTGCCTCACAGTGGTGTATAAATTTCTAGCCACAATTTCTCTTATCAAATGATTATACAGAGCCTCTGTTCCCCAATGTCTTTTCCTATGTTCCTCCCGTATCAAATGCCATAATAAGCAAGAGGGAATGATTAACTTTCCTTGTGGCGTATGAGCCCACCCCTCTTCATTATATGACCCTTCTAAATCTGTAATGAGCTTCTGATCTTCCTTGGTGTATTCTGGCTTACCTTCTAGGGAAATCTGCCTATCAGGTATTAAGGCCCCTTCTGTTTTTACCTTTGTTTTGGCCACTTGTTTTGCCTCTCTGTCCGCCAGCTCATTCCCTCTTTCCAAATCTGAGCTCACTTTCTGGTGTGCCTTAATATGCATAATTGCTACTTTCTTAGGGAGCTGGACAGCTTCCAGTAACTTCAGAATTTCTTCTGCGTGTTTGATATTTTTCCCTTGAGAACTCAATAGTCCTCTCTCCTTCCAAATTGCTCCATGTGCATGTACAACTCCAAAGGCATATTTTGAGTCTGTATAAATGTTCACAACTTTGCCCTGGGCCAATTCCAGGGCACGGGTTAGAGCAATTATTTCCGCCTTCTGTGCGGACGTGTTCATAGGCAAAGCCCCTGATTCTATTACCTCTTGGCTGGTGGTGACGGCGTATCCCGCATGTCGATTACCATTTAGGACATAACTGCTTCCGTCTGTGAACCAAGTTTCCCCGTTTTCCATGGGGCTGTCTTTCAGGTCTGGGCGACTGGCGTATGTTGCTTCGATGGTTTCCAAACAGTCATGATGTACCGGTTCTCCTGTGTTCCCACTGAGAAAAGAAGCTGGGTTGACAATGTTAGTGACTACAATCTCCACATCTTCCTGCTCTACCAATATAGCTTGATATCTCAGGAATCTTTGTGGAGAGAGCCAATGTCCACCTTTCGCTTCCAGTACTGCTGATACTGTGTGAGACACCAAAACAGTCATTTTCTGGCCCAGAGTAAACTTTCGGGCTTCCTGTATATTCAATATCACAGCCGCAACTGCCCGCAGGCATCCAGGCCAACCTTTTGCAGTCGTGTCTAACTGCTTAGAAAGGTAGGCAACTGCCCGTCGATATGGACCCAGGTTTTGTGCTAATATTCCCAGGGCAATGCCCTGCTTCTCGTGGGAGTAAAGAAGAAACGGCTTACTCACATCTGGGAGTCCTAAGGCCGGGGCCGACATCAAAGCCTCTTTCAGTAGCTCAAAGGCTCGTTTGGTCTCCTTGTTCCGCTCAAGGTGTTTCTGCTCAGTAGCTGTCAACGCATACAGTGGTTTAACAAGCAATCCATAATTATAGATCCACAATCGGCACCACCCCGTCATTCCAAGAAAAGTCCGTAACTCTTTTACTGTCTGAGGTCTCCGAGTTTGGCATATTGCCTCTTTACGGGCCTGTCCCAAAGTTCTTTGTCCCGCACTAATTTCATAGCCCAAATAATTCACTTTGCGTTGCATTACCTGTGCCTTTTTCTTGGATACCCGGTACCCCTGGAGTCCCAAGAAATTCAACAGACTCACTGTCCATGTCATACAATCTTTCTCTGTTTTGGTGGCGATCAGGATATCATCCACATACTGCAACAGCTTCCCCTCCTCAGACGGGGCTTCCCAGGATTCTAAGTCTTTCGCAAGCTGATTGCCAAAAATGGTAGGACTACTCTTAAATCCTTGTGGCAACACCGTCCAAGTGAGCTGGGTCTTTCGACCACTCTTGGGGTTTTCCCATTCAAATGCAAATAATTTTTGGCTGGCTTCATGGAGAGGGAGGCAAAAGAAGGCATCCTTCAAATCTAAAACAGTAAACCAAGTCAATTCAGGTGTTAATACGGTCAACAGGGTATATGGGTTCGCCACTACTGGGTAAAGATCTTCAGTTATCTTATTCACCGCCCGTAAGTCTTGGACCACCCGATATGAACCATCGGGCTTCCGAACAGGTAATATAGGGGTATTGAATTCAGACTCACACTCTTTTAATAATCCCAACTGCAAAAATTTTTTCTATCACCGGCCGGATTCCTTCTCTATCTTCCTTCTTTAGGGGATATTGTTTAATTCTTACCGGCTTTTGGCCTTCCTTGATCCTAACTTCAACAGGTGGAGCACTTTTCGCTCTTCCAGGTGCATCAGTAGCCCATACCCCCGGGTACACTTGGTTTAAGATGTCCTCGTTAATGCTTCCTTCTAGGGGGAGACTGGTTAAAGTTAGGCTCCATATTTGAATATATTGCTGATCTTTTACCTCCAGAGTAATTTCTCCCTTTTTGAATACAATTTTTGCTCCCAATTGTTCCAACAAGTCCCTTCCCAAAAGTGCCTTTGGGGAGTTGGGCATATATAAAAATTTATGAATGCCCCACTGTTTTCCTAATTTATATTCTAAAGGTTTACAAAAACATGCCTTTTCACTTTGGCCAGTCGCTCCTTTCACCATGACATAATCATCTCCCAGGGGCATCAAAGCTTGATTCAGAACCGAGTATGTTGCTCCTGTATCTACCAAAAATTCTACCTCTTGTTGTGTTTTCCCTAGCTTAATTATAACCAGTGGATCCGCTAGGGTAGATTCCCCAGGTTCCTGTCAATCTCCCTTCACATGGGCTACCGTTCCTCCTGTTTGAGCCCTCTGATCCTCCTTGTTCCTTGGGCATTCCTTTTTCCAAAGACCGAATTTCTTGCACAAAGCGCATTGATCCTTGCCCAGTCGCGGCAAGTCTCGTCTAGGCCCTCTTCCTCTTTCTTCCTGGATAACAGCCATTAATTTCCTTTGCCCCGCCTATATCCTTCCTCTCTGTTACTAAATACTCTCCATGCTTCATCCAACAATATTTCTAAATTCCTACTCTCTGTAGGCCGTAATTTCTGAAGTTTGCGCCTTATATCCCTTGTAGATTGCCCCAAAAACAGGGAGACTAATTGTTGTATTCCTACCTCTGACCCAGGATCCAGCGGTGTGCTGCGGCGCATTACATCCCTCAATCGATCCAGGAATTCGGATGGAGACTCGGAAGGACTCTGTTTAACTGCATATAAAGCTGACCAATTTATAGTTTTAGGGATTGCTCTCTCTATTCCTTTTGTAATCCATTCCTGATACCCCTGCAATCTTTTCATATGTGCAGATCTATTAACATCCCACTTTGGGTCTTGGAGAGGGAAATATTCCTTAATGTCCCCTCCTGTAATCTTATAATGATCTTCAGCAAGGTTCCCTGCTGTTTTTAAAATCAGCTGTTTTTCTGTCTCAGTCATATATTCCAATAATAGCTGTATATCCTTCCAGTCAGGGTTATGCTGTTTTACAATAAATTGGAAATGCTTAGTTACACCTATCGGATCTCTCCTATAATCTTTTGCAACCTTTTTCCATTCCCCTAGGTCAGCAGTAGAAAAGGGTACTTTGATCAACATCGTCCCACCATCCGGCCCCACGGCCTCTCGGAGAGGTGCTTGTAAAGCTGTTGAGGTAGTTTTCTTCCTAGTACGGGAAGATACAGGGCTGCTCGGGGGGGTTGGAGTTCTATCCGAGTCTGCATCCTGTTCCTGTGGTCGAGGGGGAGGCTTAAACAAATCAGTTAGATCTTGTTCTGGTGCCTGATGGATTTTATTTGTCTTTGTACATCTTTGTCCAATACTACATGCCGAACAACACCGCCTCAGTTTACCTCTAAACTCCTTGTTGTTCTCTCGCTCAAGTGCAAGCACCATGGGGTCCTGCGGGGGGTACCATTCCACAGTCCCTTTGCCACTCCGGATGATCTCGGAGGGTGAAAAACATGTCTGCATATGAAACCTCAGTCCATTTTCCTTCTCTCCTTAAAAACAGCATTAGTTGTAATAAAGTATTATAATCTATTGACCCATTAAGCAGCCACTTAGCATCACCTTCTAACTTATACAACGGCCACCACTGATTGCAGTATTTAATAAGGTTCTTTTTACTTTCCGTACCTCCGGTCCCAACAATATCTTTCCAGTGGGCAATTACACAACCCAGAGGACTCTTCCTCAATACTCCTCCTTGTTTGTTTCCCATTTTAATACTCTTCCTAATAATTCTTAAGTTGGATTTTGGCTTCTCCTTTTAATAAGCTTCCATGAAAATCGTTCCTTACACTTCTTTATAGTCTTCCCTCCGTTTCCCTCCCACACATCCCAAATTTCTGGAATTAAATTTTCCTTTACACACCAATCTCACTATTTTGCTTAGTGAACTCTTTCCCAATCATAAAAGTGTGGAATTTGGGGAAAACACTCAAGGCAGTCTGGTTTCCGTCTGCTACAGTACCACCTTCTCCCACAAGATTTACACTTCAACAAAAGCCAAGCTGGATGCTAATTACTATATAGTCCAGTTACAAGCCCACATAAAAAGCAGGGGATCACCGCTATTAATACGTAAAGACATTCACACAAACATACATACACCTATAGATTTCAAAATATCATTTCCACACATCCCCACAAAATCTTTAACATAAATTTCCAAACATTCACATCATACAATCATCGCTCCAGTTGACAACCTTCCAGCAGCTGCAAAAGTAAACCAAGCGCAATTGCGAGGGGGTGCGCCTACCCTTCTCCTGCCTCTTATATACCAGTCATTGACAGGTCCGTCCTGGCTCCCGATACCGGGATACAGCAGTCACCCCGGATTTGCTCGATCTACCCCCAAGATCGCTAGCGGCCGCTCTATCGGTCAGCAAATCCCCCCTTACCAAGGTACCCTCCTCCCATACGGGGACTACGCTGCACGCCAGACGTCTCTGCGCGATTTACCAGCTGTCCCGGCCCGTATTTCTACAGGCTACCTTTGTAAACATACCATTTAGTCCGCGGCTTCAGGAGGTTGTTGTCTGCTCCCGTGGTGAGCGGCTGGCAGCGGAGGCTCCTCCGAGGACAGTGCTCGGGGCGCGCCGAGGGGCGTCCGCTCCGCAGTCGGTCCCGCAGCCGAGCAGAGAGTCTCCTGGCTGGCTCGCCAAACTGACGTGCGGAAAACAGACTCCACAATCAGTGAGATTGTAAAGTAGGTATGTTTATTCAGCGCTGGGCCGCACGGGGGGTAGTCCCACCGAAGTCGTGCGCGCCGCACTCGGCAGTTTGTCTCAAGTTTATACAGTCAAGTGTTACATATTCACAATACACCTATATATATGCATGACCTATCCCCGCTCCATATTAAAATTAGCTCCGAGAGGTCATTTCCATAGTCTCCTCTCAACTGCGCTTGCGCAGTGCCTCTTTATGGTGGTCGTCTGGTGGTCGCAGAGATGAAGATAGATGACTCCTCTTCATCACCGCTAGTAACCTTTTTTCTTGCGCAGGCTCAGTGATTTCTTGGTATTCACCCAAGCCGCAGGACCAGTCTTAGCTGGATCTTGGGGCCTGCTCCTGCTTCTTATCAGGAGCTGTCTTTACCTCATTGGCTGGTCCTTGGGACTAGCTCTTCTTATCAAAGACTGTCTTTGCCTCAGCTAATTTCAACAATGTAAGCGCTAAACATCATCCTTCATCCCCCCTTATTATGTCTACTGAGATTCTTTTGACTCCTCTTGTCTCAGGCAGGTAGGCCAGGTCTACCCCGCCGTCGCCGGCTACGGAGGCCAGGTCTACCCTGCCAAGGCCGGCGACGGAGGCCAGGTCTATTCCGCCGGCGCAGGCTAGGAAGACAATGTATACGCAGCCAGCGCCAGCTAGGGAGGCCAGGTCTACGCCACCGGCGTCGGCACGCAGGCCAGGTCTTCCTTGCCGGCGCCGGCAGGGTGTCCAGGTCTACCCCGCTGGCGCCGGCTAGGGAGGCAATGTCTACGCCGCCGATGCCTGCTAGGGAGGCCAGGTCTACGACGCCGGCACCGGCTTGGGAGGCCAGGTCTACCCCGCCGGCGCCGGCTAGCGAGGCAATGTCTATGCCGCCGCCGACGGCTAGGGAGGCCAGGTCTACCATACTGGCACCGGCTAGGGAGGCCAGGTCTACCCCGCTGCTGCCGGCAGGGAGGCCAGGTCTAACTCGCTGGGGCCGGCTAGGGAGGCCAGGTCTACGCCGCCGGCGCCAGCAGGGAGGCCAGGTCTAACTTGCCGGCGCCAGCTAGGGAGGACAGGTCTACGCCACCGGTGCTGGCTTGGAAGGCCAGGTCTACGATACCGGTGCTGGCTAGGGAGGCCAGACCTACCCCACCGGCGCCGGCTTGGGAGGCCAGGTCTACGACGCCGGCGCTGGTTTGAAAAGCCACGTCTACCCCGCCGGCGCTGAGAGGGAGGCCAGGTATATCCCACCGGGGCCGGCTAGGGAGGCCAGGTCTACCCCGCCGGCGCCGGCTATGGAGGCCAGGTCTACCCCGCAGACACCGGGAAGGGATGCAATGTCTACGCCGCCGACGCCGGCTAGGGAGGCCAGGTCCATCCCGCCGGCGCCGGCAGGGAGGCCAGGTCTACACTGCAGGCGCCAGTAAGGAGGCCAGGTCTACCACGCCGGCGCCGGCTTGGGAGGCCAGGGGCCAGGTCTACCCCTCCGGCACCAGCAGGGAGGCCAGGTCTACACCGCTGGCGCCGGCAAGCGAGGAAATGTGTACGCCGCCGGACGCCGGCTAGGTAGGCCAGGGATACCCTGCCGGCAACCTGGCTACGGAGGCCAGGTCTAACCCGCCGGCGCCAGCTAGGGAGGCCATGTCTACCCGACCTGCGCCGTCTAGGGGAGGCCATGTCTACGCTGCCAACGCCGGCTAGGGAGGCCAGGTCTACGACCCTGGCGCCGCCTTGGCAGGCCAGGTCTACCCCGCTGGCGCCGGCTATGGAGGCAATGATTATGCCGCCGACGCCTGATAGGGAGGCCAGGTCTACGACGGCGGCGCCGGCTTGGTTGGTCAGGTCTACCCCGCCGGCGCTGGCAGGGAGGCCAGGTCTAGCCCGCCGTCCGCCGGATATGGAGGCCAGGTCTACTCCGCCGGCGACGGCTAAGGAGGCCATTTCTACCCCGCCGGCGCCGGCTTGGGAGTCCAGGTCTACTATACCGGCACCGGCTAGGGAGGCAATGTGTACGCCGTAGACGCCGGCTAGGGAGGCCAGGTCTACCCCGCGGGAGCATGCAGGGAGGCCAGGTCTATCGCGCCGGCGCCAGCTAGGAAGACAATGTGTACGCTGCCGGCGCAGGCTTGAGAGGCCAGGTCTACCCCGCCGGTGCCGGATTTGGAGGCCAGGTCTACTATACCGGCGCCGGCTAGGGAGGCAATGTCTACGCCACCGACGCCAGCTAGGGAGGCCAGGTCTACCCCGCCGGCGCCGGCTAGCGAGGCCAGGTCTGCCCCGCCAGCGCCAGCTACGGAGGCCAGGTCTAACCCGACGACGCCGGCTAGGGAGGCCAGGTCTATCGCGACGACGCCGGCTAGGGAGGCCAGGTCTATCGCGCCGGCGCCAGCTAGGAAGACAATGTCTACGCTGCCGGCGCAGGCTTGAGAGGCCAGGTCTACCCCGCCGGCGCCGGCTTGGGAGGGCCAGGTCTATGCCGCCGGCACCGGCTTGGGAGGGCCAGGTCAACCCCGCAGACACCGGCAAGGGATGCAATGTCTACGCCTTCGACGCCGGCTAGGCAGCCCAGGTCTACCCCGCCGGCACCGGCAAGGAGGCCAGGTCCATCCCGCCGGCGCCGGCAGGGAGGCCAGGTCTACACTGCAGGCGCCGGTAAGGAGGCCAGATCTACCACGCCGGCGCCGGCTTGGGAGGCCAGGTCTACCCCTCCGGCGCCAGCAGGGAGGCCAGGTCTACACCGCTGGTGCCGGCAAGCGAGGAAATGTGTACGCCGCCGACGCCGGCTAGGTAGGCCAGGGATACCCTGCCGGCATCGGGTACGGAGGCCAGGTCTACCCCCGCCGGCACCGGCTACGGAGGCCAGGTCTAACCCGCCGGCGGCAGCTAGGGAGGCCATGTCTACCCAACCTGCGCCGTCTAGGGAGGCAATGTCTACGCCGCCAACGCCGGCTAGGGAGGCCAGGTCTACGACCCTGGCGCCCGCCTTGGTGAGGCCAGGTCTACCCGCCGGCGCCGACTAGGGAGGCCAGGTCTACCCGCCGGCGCCGACTAGAGAGGCCAGGTCTACCCCGCTGGGCCCGCTATGGAGGCAATGATTATGCCGCTGACGCCTGATAGGGAGGCCAGGTCTACGCGGCCGGCGCCGGCTTGGGAGGCCAGGTCTACCCGCCGGCGCCGACTAGGGAGGCCAGGTAAACGCCACCGGCAACCGGCAGGGAGGCCAGGTCTTCCTTGCCGCTGCCGGATTGCGAGGCCAGGTCTACCCCTCTCCGCGCCGGCTAGGAGTCCAGGTCTATCCTGCTGGCGCCACCTAAGAAGACAATGTATACGCAGCCAGCGCCAACTATGGAGGCCAGGTCTACGCCGCCGGCCCCGGCTTGGGAGGCCAGGTCTACCCCGCTGGCGGCGGCTTGGGAGGCCAGGTCTACCCCGCCTATGCCGGCAGGGAGGCCAGGTCTTCCCCGCCGCCGCCAGCTAGGGAGGCCCAAGTCTACCCGGACCTGCGCCACATAGAGAGGCCAGGTCTACCCCGCCGGCGCCAGCAGGGAGGCCAGGTCCACCACGCTGGCGCGGCTCGGGAGGCCAGGTCTACCTCGCCCTACACGGATAGGGAGGCCAGGTCTGTCCCGACAGTGCAGGCTAGGAAGACAATGAATACACCGCCTGCGGCAGCTAGAGGGGCCAGGTTTACCCCCGCTGGTGCCGGCGAGCGAAGCCAGGTCTACCCCGCCGGCGCCGGCAGGGAGGCCAGGTCTACCCCGCCGGCGCCGGCTACGGAGGCCAGGTTTATCCCGCCGGCGCTGGCTAGGAAGACAATGTATACGCAGCTGGCGCCAGCTAGGGAGGCCAGGTCTACCCCACACGGCGCCAGCTTGGGAGGCCAAGGTCTACTATACCGGCGCTGGCTAGGGAGGCCAGGTCTACCTCGCCCTACACGGATAGGGAGGCCAGGTCTGTCCCGCCAGTGCAGGCTAGGAAGACAATGAATACACCGCCTGCGGCAGCTAGAGGGGCCAGGTTTACCCCGCTGGTGCCGGCTAGCGAAGCCAGGTCTACCCCGCCGGCGCCGGCAGGGAGGCCAGGTCTACCCCGCCGGCGCCGGCTACGGAGGCCAGGTTTATCCCGCCGGCGCTGGCTAGGAAGACAATGTATACGCAGCCGGCGCCAGCTAGGGAGGCCAGGTCTACACCACCGGCGCCGGCTAGGGAGGCCAGGTCTATCCCGCCGGCGCCGGTTACGAAGACAATGAATACGCAGCCAGCGCCGGCTAGGGAGGCCAGGTCTACCGCGCCGGCGCTGGCTTGGGAAGTCAGGTCTACCCCCCCCGGCGCCGGCAGGGAGGTCAGGTCTATCCCGCCAGCGCCGGATAGGGAGGCCAGGTCTACCCCGCCCGAGCCGGCTAAGGAGGCCAGGTCTAACTCGCCGGTGCCGGCTAGGGAGGCCAGGTCTACCCCGCAGGCACCGGCAAGGGAGGCAATGTCTACGCTGCCGACGCCGGCTAGGCAGCCCAGGTCTACGCCGCAGGCGCCGGCTTGGGAGGCCAGGTCTACCCCGCGGCGCCGGCAAGTAGGCCAGGTTACCCCCGCAGAGCTCTACCCCGTATACAATGTATACGCAGCCGGCGCCAGCCAGGGAGGCCAGGTCTACCCCCGCCGGTGCCGGCAGGTAGGCTAGGTTCTACCCTGGCGGCGCTGCCTAGGAAGTCATTGTCTACGCCGCCCGGCGCCGTCTAGGGAGGCCAGATCTACCCCGCCGGCACCAACTACGGAGGTCAGGTCTACGCCGCCGACGCCGGCTGGGGAGGCCAGGTCTATGACGCCGGCGCCGGCTAGGAAGACAATGTATACGCAGCCGGCGCCGGCAGGGTGGCCGGGTCTATCCCGCCAGCGCCGGATAGGGAGGCCAGGTCCTACCACGCCAGCGCCGGATATGGAGGGAGCTCTACCACGCCGGCACCGGCTAAGGACTCCATGTATACCCCCGCCGGCGCCGGCTTGGGAGGCCAGGTCTACTATACCGGCGCCGGCTCGGGAGGCCAGTTCTACGCCGCCGGCGCCGGCTTGGGAGGCCAGGTCTACCCCGCCGGCGCCGTCTAGGGAGGCCAGGTCTATCCTGCCGGTGCCGGCTAGGAAGACAATGTATACGCAGCCGGCGCCGGCAGGGAGGCCGGTTCTATCCCGCCAGCGCCGGATAGGGTGGCCAGGACTACCATGCCAGCGCCGGATATGGAGGGAGATCTACCACGCCGGCACCGGCTAAGGACTCCATGTATACCCCGCCGGCGCCGGCTTGGGAGGCCAGGTCTACTATACCGGCGCCGGGCTCGGGAGGCCAGTTCTACGCCACCGGCGCCGGCTTCGGAGGCCAGGTCTACACCGCCGGCGCCGGCAGGGAGGCCAGTTCTACTATACCGGCGCCGGAATACAGAGGCCAGGTCTACCCCGCCGGCGCCGTCTAGGGAGGCCAGGTCTATCCCGCCGGTGCCGGCTAGGAAGACAACGTCTACGCAGCCAGCGCCAGCTTGGGAGGCCAGGTGTTACCACGCCGGCACTGGCAGGGAGGCCAGGTCTACCCCGACGGCGCCGGTAGGGAGGCCAGGTCTACACCCGCCGGCGGCGGCACGGAGGCCAGGTCTACCACGCCAGCGCCGGATATGGAGGGAGGTCTACCAAGCCGGTGCCGGCTAAGGAGACCTTGTATACCCCGCCGGCGCCGGCTTGGGAGGCCAGGTCTACACCGCCGGCGCCGGCTTGGGAGGCCAGGTCTACACCGCCGGCGCCGGCTTGGGAGGCCAGGTCTACCCGCTGGTGCCAGACTAAGGAGGCCAGGTCTACGCCACCGGCACCGGCAGGGAGGCCAGGTCTTCCTTGCCGGCGCCGGTAGGGAGGCCAGGTCTACCCCGCCGGCGCCGGCTAGGGAGGCCAGGTCTACCACGCCAGCGCCGGATATGGAAGGGAGGTCTACCAAGCCGGTGCCGGCTAAGGAGGCCTTGTATACCCCGCCGGCGCCGGCTTGGGAGGCCAGGTCTACACCGCCGGCGCCGGCTTGGGAGGCCAGGTCTACCCGCTGGCGCCGACTAAGGAGGCCAGGTCTACGCCACCGGCACCGGCAGGGAGGCCAGGTCTTCCTTGCCGGCGCCGGTAGGGAGGCCAGGTCTACCCCGCCGGCGCCGGCTAGGGAGGCCAGGTCTACCAAGCCAGCGCCGGGATAATGGAGGGAGGTCTACCAAGCCGGTGCCGGCTAAGGAGGCCTTTTATACCCCGCCGGCGCCGGCTTGGGAGGCCAGGTCTACACCGCCGGCGCCGGCTTGGGAGGCCAGGTCTACCCGCTGGCGCCGACTAAGGAGGCCAGGTCTACGCCACCGGCACCGGCAGGGAGGCCAGGTCTTCCTTGCCGGCGCCGGCAGTGTGTCCAAGTCTACCCCGCCGGCGCCGGCTAGGGAGGTAATGTCTACGCCGCCGACGCCGGCTAGGGAGGCCAGGTCTATGATGCCGGCGCCCGCTAGCGAGGCAATGTCTATGACGCCGACGACGGCTAGGGAGCCCAGATCTACGCCGCCGGCACCGGCTAGGGAGGCCAAGTCTACAACGCCGGCGCCAGCAGGGAGGCCAGGTCTACCCGGCGGCGCCGGCTATGGAGGCAATGATTATGCCACCGACGCCTGATAGGGAGACCACGTCTACGCCGCCGGCGCCGGCTTCGGAGGCCAGGTATTCCTTGCCAGCGCCGGCAGGGAGGCCAGGTCTACGCCGCTGGTGCCGGCTAGGGAGGCCAGGTCTTCCCCGCCGGCGCCGGCTAGGGAGGCCAGGTCTACCCCGCCGGCGCCTGATATGGAGGCAATGATTATGCCGCCGACGCCTGATAGGGAGGCCAGGTCTACGCGGCCGGCGCCGGCTTGGGAGGCCAGGTCTACCCGCCGGCGCCGACTAGGGAGGACAGGTCTACGCCACCGGCACCGGCAGGGAGGCCAGGTCTTCCTTGCCCGGCGCCGGCAGGGTGTCCAGGTCTACCCCGCCAGCGCCGGCTAGGGAGGTAATGTCTACGCCGCCGACGCCGGCTAGGGAGGCCAGGTCTATGACGCCGGCGGCCCACTAGCGAGGCAATGTCTATGACGCCGACGACGGCTAGGGAGCCCAGATCTACGCCGCCGGCACCGGCTAGGGAGGCCAGGTCTATAACGGCTGCACCGGCTTTGATGGCCAGGTCTACACCGCCGGCGCCAGGCAGGGAGGCCAGGTCTACCACGCCAGCGCCGGATATGGAGGGAGCTCTACCACGTCGGCGCTGGCTAAGGAGTCCATGTATACCCCGCCGGCGCCGGCTAGGGAGGCCAGGTCTACCACGCCAGCGCCGGATATGGAGGGAGGTCTACCAAGCCGGTGCCGGCTAAGGAGGCCTTGTATACCCCGCCGGCGCCGGCTTGGGAGGCCAGGTCTACACCGCCGGCGCCGGCTTGGGAGGCCAGGTCTACCCGCTGGCGCCGACTAAGGAGGCCAGGTCTACGCCACCGGCACCGGCAGGGAGGCCAGGTCTTCCTTGCCCGGCGCCGGCAGTGTGTCCAAGTCTACCCCGCCGGCGCTGGCTAGGGAGGTAATGTCTACGCCGCCGACGCCGGCTAGGGAGGCCAGGTCTATGATGCCGGCGCCCGCTAGCTGCGAGCAATGTCTATGACGCCGACGACGGCTAGGGAGCCCAGATCTACGCCGCCGGCACCGGCTAGGGAGGCCAAGTCTACAACGCCGGCGCCAGCAGGGAGGCCAGGTCTACCCGGCGGCGCCGGCTATGGAGGCAATGATTATGCCACCGACGCCTGATAGGGAGACCAGGTCTACGCCGCCGGCGCCGGCTTCGGAGGCCAGGTATTCCTTGCCAGCGCCGGCAGGGTGTCCAGGTCTACCCCGCCGGTGCCGGCTAGGGAGGTAATGTCTACTTCGCCGACGCCGGCTAGGGAGGCCAGGTCTATGACGCCGGCGCCCGGTAGCGAGGCAATGTCTACGCCGCCGGCGCCGGCTAGGGAGTCCAGGTCCATGACGCCGGCACCGGCTTTGGAGGCCAGGTCTACCACGTTGGCACCAGCTAGGGAGGCCAGGTCTACACCGCCGACGCCGGCAGGGAGTCCAGGTCTACGCAGCCGGCGCCGGCTTGGGAGGCCAGGTCTATGACGCCAGCGCCCGCTAGCGAGACAATGTCTATGACGCCACGACGGCTAGGGAGCCCAGGTCTACGCCGCCGGCGCCGGCTAGGGAGGCCAGGTCTACGATGCCTGCACCGGCTTTGAAGCCAGGTCTACCCCGCCGGCGGCGGCACGGACGCCAGGTCTACCCCGACGGCGCCGGATAGGGAGGGCCAGGTCTATCCCGCCGGTGCCGGCTAGGAAGACAATGTATAAGCAGCCGGCGCCAGCTTGGGGGCCAGGTCTACCCCGCCGGCGCCGGCAGGGAGGCCACGTCTACCACGCCAGCGCCGGATATGGAGGGAGGTCTACCAAGCCGGTGCCGGCTAAGGAGGCCCTTGTATACCCCGCTGGCGCCGGCTTGGGAGGCCAGTTCTACACCGCAGGCGCCGGCAGGGAGGCCAGGTCTACGCCGCTGGTGCCGGCTAGGGAGGCCAGGTCTTCCCCGCCGGCGCCGGCTAGGGAGGCCAGGTCTACCCCGCCGGCGCCTGATATGGAGGCAATGATTATGCCGCCGACGCCCTGATAGGGAGGCCAGGTCTACGCGGCCGGCGCCGGCTTGGGAGGCCAGGTCTACCCGCCGGCGCCGACTAGGGAGGACAGGTCTACGCCACCGGCACCGGCAGGGAGGCCAGGTCTTCCTTGCCGGCGCCGGCAGGGTGTCCAGGTCTACCCCGCCAGCGCCGGCTAGGGAGGTAATGTCTACGCCGCCGACGCCGGCTAGGGAGGCCAGGTCTATGACGCTGGCACCGGCTAGGGAGGCCAGGTCCTATAATGGCTGCACCGGCTTTGATGGCCAGGTCTACCCCGCCGGCGCCGGCAGGGAGGCCAGGTCTACCACGCCAGCGCCGGATATGGAGGGAGCTCTACCAACGTCGGCGCCGGCTAAGGAGTCCATGTATACCCCGCCGGCGCCGGCTAGGGAGGCCAGGTCTACCCCGCAGGCGCCAGCTGGGGAGGCCAGGTCTACCATCCGGTGCCAGCTTGGGAGGTCAGGTCTACGCCGCCGGCACCAGCTTGGGAGGCCAGGTCTACCCCGCCGGCGCCGGCAGGGAGGCCAGGTCTACTATACCGACGCCGGCTACAGAGGCCAGGTCTACGCCGCTGGTGCCGGCTAGGGAGGCCAGGTCTATCCCGCCGGTGCCGCTAGGAAGACAATGTATACGCAGCTGGCGCCAGCTAGGGAGGCCAGGTCTACCCCGACGGCGCCGGCTACGGAGGCCAGGTCTAACCCGCCGGCGCCAGCTAGGGAGGCCAATTCTACCTGGCCTGCGCCGCCTAGAGAAGCAAGGTCTACGCGGCCGTTGCCGCATAGAGAGGCCAGGTCTACCGCGCCGGCGCCGGCTAGGGAGGTCAGGTCTATCGCGCCTGCGCCGTCTTGGGGAGGCCAGGTGTACCCCGCCGGGGCCGGCAGGGAGACCAGGTCTTCCTTGCCGGCGCCGGCTAGGGAGTCCAGGTCTACACCACCGGCGCCGGCTCGGGAGGCCATGTCTTCCCCGCCATCGCCGGCTAGGGAGGCCAGGTCTTCCCCGCTGGCGCTGGCAAGGAGGCCAGGTCTACCCCACCGGCACCGGCTTGGGAAGCCAGATCTACTATACCGGCGCCGGCTAGGGAGGCAAGTTCTACCCCACCGGCACCGTCTTGGGAGCCCAGGACTACCCCGCTGGTGCCGGCAGGGAGGCCAGGTCTACCCCGCCGGCGCCTGCTACGGAGTCCAGGTCTACCCTAGTGGCGCCGGCTACGGAGGCCAGGTCTATCCCGCCAGCGCCAGCTAGGAAGACAATGTATACGGCAGCTGGCGCCGGTAGGGAGGCCAGGTCTACCACGCTGGCGCCCGCTAGGGAGGCCAAGTCTACCTTGCTGGCGCCGGCAAGGGAGGGCAACGTCTACGCCGCCGGCGCTGGCTTGGGAGGCCGGGTCTACCCCGCAGGCGCCGGCTGGGAGGCCAGGTCTACCCCACTGGCTTTGGCTAGGGAGGCCAAGTCTACCTTGCTGGCGCCGGCAAGGGAGGCAACGTCTACGCCGCCGGCGCTGGCTTGGGAGGCCAGGCCTACCCCGCTGGCGCCGGCTTGGTAGGCCAGGTCTTCAATTTCGGCGCCGGCTAGGGAGGCCAGGTCTACCCCACCGGCCCCGGCAGAGAGGCCAGGTCTACCCCGACGGCGCCGGCTACGAAGGCCAGGTCTACCGCGCCGACGACAGCTAGGGAGGCCAGGTCTACCGCAACGGTGCCGGCAGGAAGGCCAGGTGTACCCCGCCTGCGCCGGCTCGGGATGCCAGGTCTACGCCGTTGGCGTGGGCTTGGGAGGCCAGGTCTACCCCGCGGGCGCCTGCAGGGAAGCCAGGTCGATCCCGCCGGAGCCGGCAGGGAGGCCATGTCTACGCCGCCAACTCTGGCTAGGGATGCCAGGTCTACGCCATTGGCGTGGGCTTGGGAGGCCAGGATTACCCCGCTGGCGCCGGCTAGGGAGGCCACGGCTATCCCGCAGGCACCGGCAAGGGAGGCAATGTCTACGCCGCCGAAGCCGGCTAGGGAGGCCAGGCCTACCCCGCTGGCGCCGGCTTGGTAGGCCAGGTCTTCAATTTCGGCGCCGGCTAGGGAGGCCAGGTCTACCCCACCGGCCCCGGCAGAGAGGCCAGGTCTACCCCGACGGCGCCGGCTACGAAGACCAGGTCTACTGCGCCGGCGCCAGCTAGGGAGGCCAGGTCTACCCTTCCGGCGCCGGCAGGGAGGCCAGGTCTAACTCGCCAGCGCCATCTAGGGAGGCCAGGTCTACGCCGCCGGTGCCGCCTTG
Source organism: Harpia harpyja (assembly GCF_026419915.1). NCBI lineage: Eukaryota > Metazoa > Chordata > Aves > Accipitriformes > Accipitridae > Harpia > Harpia harpyja. The sequence continues at coordinate 42,422,487 of NC_068953.1, read as the reverse complement.
GGAGGCCAGGTCTACCCCGCTGGCACCAGCTAGGGACGCCAGGTCTACCCCCCTGGTGCCGGCTTGGGAGGCCAGGTCTACCTCGCAGGTGCCGGCAGGGAGGCCAGGTCTACCCCGCCGGCGCCGGCTTGGGAAGCCAGGTCTATCCTGTCGGAGCCGGCTAGGAAGACAATGTATACGCAGCCAGCGCCAGCTAGGGAGGCCAGGTCTACGCCACCGGCGCCGGCTTGGGAAGCCAGGTCTACCCCGCCGGCGCCGGCTATGGAGGCAATGACTATTCCGCCGAGGCCTGATAGGGAGGCCAGGTCTATGACGTCGGCGCCGCTTGGGAGGCCAGGTCTACCCCGCTGGCGGCGGCTTGGGAGGCCAGGTCTACGACTCCGGCGCCAGCAGGAAGGCCAGGTGTACCCCGCCGGCGAAAGCTACGGAGGCGAGGTCTATCCCACCGGCGCCGGCTACGGAGGCCAGGTCTACTCTGCCAGCGCCGGCTAGGGAGTCCAGGTCTATCCCGCCCACGCCGGCTAGGAAGACAAAGTATACGACGCCGGCGACAGCTAGGGAGGCCAGGCCTACGCTGACGGCGCAGGCTAGGGAGGCCAGGTCCACCCCGCCTGCGCCGGCTCGGGATGCCAGGTCTACGCCGTTGGAGTGGGCTTGGGAGGACAGGTCTACCCCGCGGGCGCCTGCAGGGAAGCCAGGTCGACCCCGCCGGAGCCGGCAGGGAGGCCACGTCTACCACGCTGGCGCGGCTAGGGAGACCAGGTCTACGCCTCCGGCGCCGGTTTGGGAGGCCAGGTCTACCTTGCCGTACCCGGATAGGGAGGCCATGTCAACCCCGCCGGCGCCGGCAGAGAGGCCAGGTCTACCCCGACGGCGCCGGCTACGAAGGCCAGGTCTACCGCGCCGACGACGGCTAGGGAGGCCAGGTCTACCCCGACGGTGCCGGCAGGGAGGCCAGGTCTCCCCCGCTGGCGCCGGCAGGGATGCCATGTGTACCACGACGGCGCCGGCTACGAAGGCCATGTCTACCGCGCCGGCGCCAGCTAGGGAGGCCAGGTCTACCCCACTGGCGCCTACAGGGAGGCCAAGTCTAACTCGCCGGTGCCGCTAGGGAAGCCAGGTCTACCCCGCCGGCTTCGGCTTGGGAGGCCAGGTCTACCCCGCAGGTGCCGGCAGGGAGGCCAGGTCTACCCCGCCGGCGCCAGCTAGGGAGGCGAAGTCTACCCGGCCTGCGCCGCCTAGAGAGGCCAGGTCTACCCGGCCGGCGCCGCCTAGAGAGGCCAGTTGTACCCCGCTGGCGTCGGCAGGGATGCCAGGTCTACCCCAAAGGCGCCGGATACGAAGGCCAGGTCTACCGCGCCGACGACGGCTAGGGAGGCCAGGTCTACCGCAACGGTGCCGGCAGGGAGGCCAGGTCTCCCCCGCTGGCGCCGGCAGAGATGCCAGGTCTACCCCGACCGCGCCGGCTACGAAGGCCAGGTCTACCACGCCGGCGCCAGCTAGGGAGGCCAGGTCTACCCCGCTGGGGCCTACATGGAGGCCAAGTCTAACTCGCCGGTGCCGCTAGGGAAGCCAGGTCTACCACGCCGGCGTCGGCTAGGGAGGCCACGGCTATCCCGCAGGCACCGGCAAGGGAGGCAATGTCTACGCCGCCGAAGCCGGCTAGGGAGGCCAGGCCTACCCCGCTGGCGCCGGCTTGGTAGGCCAGGTCTTCAATTTCGGCGCCGGCTAGGGAGGCCAGGTCTACCCCACCAGCCCCGGCAGAGAGGCCAGGTCTACCCCGACGGCGCCGGCTACGAAGACCAGGTCTACTGCGCCGGCGCCAGCTAGGGAGGCCAGGTCTACCCTTCCGGCGCCGGCAGGGAGGCCAGGTCTAACTCGCCAGCGCCATCTAGGGAGGCCAGGTCTACGCCGCCGGTGCCGGCTTGGGAAGCCAGGTCTATCCTGTCGGAGCCGGCTAGGAAGACAATGTATACGCAGCCAGCGCCAGCTAGGGAGGCCAGGTCTACGCCACCGGCGCCGGCTTGGGAAGCCAGGTCTACCCCGCCGGCGCCGGCTATGGAGGCAATGACTATTCCGCCGAGGCCTGATAGGGAGGCCAGGTCTATGACGTCGGCGCCGCTTGGGAAGCCAGGTGTACCCCGCCGGCGAAAGCTACGGAGGCGAGGTCTATCCCACCGGCGCCGGCTACGGAGGCCAGGTCTACTCTGCCAGCGCCGGCTAGGGAGTCCAGGTCTATCCCGCCCACGCCGGCTAGGAAGACAAAGTATACGACGCCGGCGACAGCTAGGGAGGCCAGGCCTACGCTGACGGCGCAGGCTAGGGAGGCCAGGTCCACCCCGCCTGCGCCGGCTCGGGATGCCAGGTCTACGCCGTTGGAGTGGGCTTGGGAGGACAGGTCTACCCCGCGGGCGCCTGCAGGGAAGCCAGGTCGACCCCGCCGGAGCCGGCAGGGAGGCCATGTCTACGCCGCCAACTCCGGCTAGGGATGCCAGGTCTACGCCGTTGGCGTGGGCTAGGGAAGCCAGGTCTATCTCGCCAGCGCCGGCTAGGGAGGCCAGGTCTACAACGCTAGCACCAGCTAGGGAGGACAGGTCTACCCGGCCGGCGCCGCCTAGAGAAGCCAGGTCTTCCCCGCTGGCACCGGCTTCGGAGACCAGCTCTACCCCGCCGGCGCCGGCTTGGTAGGCCAGGTCTACGCTGCCGCCGCCGGCTTGGGAAGCCAGGTATACGCAGCCGGCGCTGGCTTGGAAGGCCAGGTCTATCCCGCCGGCGCCGGCAGGGAGGCCATGTCTACGCCGCCAACTCTGGCTAGGGATGCCAGGTCTACGCCATTGGCGTGGGCTTGGGAGGCCAGGATTACCCCGCTGGCGCCGGCAGGGAGGCCAGGTCTACCCTTCCGTCGCCGGCAGGGAGGCCAGGTCTAACTCGCCAGCGCCATCTAGGGAGGCCAGGTCTACGCCGCCGGTGCCGCCTTGGGAGGCCAGGTCTACCCCGCTGGCACCAGCTAGGGACGCCAGGTCTACCCCCCTGGTGCCGGCTTGAGAGGCCAGGTCTACCCCGCCGGCGCCGGCTTGGGAAGCCAGGTCTATCCTGTCGGAGCCGGCTAGGAAGACAATGTATACGCAGCCAGCGCCAGCTAGGGAGGCCAGGTCTACACCACCGGTGTCGGCTTGGGAGGCCAGAACTACCATGCCAGCGCCGGCTAGGGAGGCCAGGTCTACACCACCGGCGCCGGCTTGGGAAGCCAGGTCTACCCCGCCGGCGCCGGCTATGGAGGCAATGAGTATTCTGCCGAGGCCTGATAGGGAGGCCAGGTCTATGACGTCGGCGCCGCTTGGGAGGCCAGGTCTACCCCGCTGGCGGCGGCTTGGGAGGCCAGGTCTACGACTCCGGCGCCAGCAGGAAGGCCAGGTGTACCCCGCCGGCGAAAGCTACGGAGGCGAGGTCTATCCCACCGGCGCCGGCTACGGAGGCCAGGTCTACTCTGCCAGCGCCGGCTAGGGAGTCCAGGTCTATCCCGCCCACGCCGGCTAGGAAGACAAAGTATACGACGCCGGCGACAGCTAGGGAGGCCAGGTCTACGCCGCCGGCGCAGGCTAGGGAGGCCAGGTCCACCCCGCCTGCGCCGGCTCGGGATGCCAGGTCTACGCAGTTGGCGTGGGCTTGGGAGGCCAGGTCTACCCCGCGGGCGCCTGCAGGGAAGCCAGGTCGACCCCGCCGGAGCCGGCAGGGAGGCCATGTCTACGCCGCCAACTCTGGCTAGGGATGCCAGGTCTACGCCATTGGCGTGGGCTTGGGAGGCCAGGATTACCCCGCTGGCGCCGGCAGGGAGGCCAGGTCTACCCCGCCGGCGCAGGCTAAGGAAGCCAGGTCTATCACGCCGGCGCCGGCTTGGGAGTCCAGGTCTACCCGGCCGGCGCCGCCTAGAGAGGCCAGGTCTACCCCGCCGGCGCCGGCTTGGGAAGGCAGGTATATGTCGCCGGCGCCGGCTAGGAAGGCCAGGTCTACGCCACCGGCGCCGGCTTGGGAGGCCAGGTCTACCCGGCCGGCGCCGCCTAGAGAGGCCAGGTCTACCCCGCCGGCGCCGGCTTGGGAAGGCAGGTATACGCCGCCGGCGCCGGCTAGGAAGGTCAGGTCTACGCCACCGGCGCTGGCTTGGAAGGCCAGGTCTACCCCTCCGGCGCCAGCAGGGAGTCCAGGTCTCCCCCGCCGGCGCCGGCTAGGGAGGCAATGTCTAAGCTGCCGGCGCCGCCTAGAGAGGCCAGGTCTACCCCTCTGGCGGTGGCTACGGAGACCAGGTCTACACCGCCGTCGCCGGATAAGGAGGCCAGGTGTACCCCGCCGGTGCCGGCAGGGAGGCCACTTCTACCCGGCCGGCTCCGCCTAGAGAGGCCAGGTGTACCCCGCTGGCACCGGCTACGGAGGTCAGGTCTACCCCGCCGGCGCCGACTAGGGAGGCCAGGTCTACGAGTCCGGCGCCAGCAGGGAGGCCAGGTCTACCCCACCTGCGACAGCTACGGAGGCCAGGTCTACACCACCGGAACTGGCTTGGGAGGCCAGGTCTACTCAGGCGGCGCCGGCTAGGGAGGCAATGTGTACGCCGCGGACGCCGGCTAGGGAGGCCAGGTCTACGTCGCCAGCGCCGGCATGGGAGGCCAGGACTACCCTGCCGGCGCTGGCTTGGGAGGTCATGTCTACCTCGCCGTCACCGGCTTGGGAGGCCAGGTCTACCATGCTGGCGCCGGCTAGGGAGGCCAGGTCTACCCAGCCGGCGCCAGCTAGGGAGGCTATGTCTAAGCCGCTGACGCCGGCTAGGGAGGCCAGGTCTACCCCGCTGGCGCCAGATAGGGAGGAAATGTCTACGCCGCCGACGCCGGCTAGGGAGGACAGGTCTACCCCGCTGGCGCCGGCTACGGAGGCAGGTCTACCCCGCCGGCGCCGGCTAGGGAGGCCAGGTCTACCCCACCTGCTCCAGCTAGGAAGACAATGTATTCGAAGCTGGCGCCAGATAGGGAGGCCAGGTCTACCCCGCTGGCGCCGTCTTTGGAGGCCAGGTCTATCCCACCGGCGCCGGCAGGGAGGCCAGGTCTACCCTGCCGGTGCCGGCAGGGAGGCGAGGTCTACCCCGCCGGCGCCGGCTAGGGAGGCAATGTCTATCCAGACGGCGCCGGCTTGGGAGGCCAGGTCTACACCGCTGGCGCCGCCTTGGGAGGCCAGGTCGACCCCGCCGGCGCCGGATAGCAAGGCAATGTCTATGACACCAACGACGGCTAGGGAGTCCAGGTCTTCCCCGCCGGCGCCGTCAGGGATGCCAGGTCTACCCCACCGGCGCCGGCTAGCGAGGCAATGTCTATGCCACCGAAGACGGTTAGGGAGGCAAGGTCTACCTCGCCGGCGCAGGATAGGGAGGCCAGGTCTATCACGCCGGCGCCGGCTTGGGAGGCCAGGTCTACCCAGCCGGCGCCGCCTAGAGAGGCCAGGTCTACCCCGCCGGCGCCGGCTTGGGAAGGCAGGTATACGCCGCTGGCACCGACTAGGAAGGCCAGGACTACGCCACCGGCGCTGGCTTGGAAGGCCAGGTCTACCCCTCCGGCGCCAGCAGGGAGTGAGGTCTCCCCCGCCGGCGGCGGCTAGGGAGGCAATGTCTAAGCCGCCGGCGCCGCCTAGAGAGGCCAGGTCTACCCCGCTGGCGGCGGCTACGGAGACCACGTCTACACCGCCGTCGCCGGATAAGGAGGCCAGGTGTACCCCGCCGGTGCCGGCAGGGAGGCCACGTCTACCCGGCCGGCTCCGCCTAGAGAGGCCAGGTGTACCCCGCTGGCACCGGCTACGGAGGTCAGGTCTACCCCGCCGGCGCCGACTGGGGAGGCCAGGTCTACGCCACAGGCGCCAGCAGGGAGGCCAGGTCTTCCTTTCCGGCGCCGGCAGGGTGTCCAGGTCTACCCCGCCGGCGCCGGATAGCGAGGCAATGTCTATGACACCGACGACGGCTAGGGAGGCCAGGTCTACGCCGCCGGCGCCAGTTTGGGAGGCCAGGTCTACCCCAACGACGCCGGCGGGGAGGCCAGGTATACCCTGCTGGTGCTGGCTAGCGAGGCAATGTCTACGCGCCGACGCCGGCTAGGGAGGCCAGCTCTACGACGCCGGCGCCGTCTTGGGAGGCCAGGTCTACCCTGCCGGTGCCGGCTGCGAAGGGCAGGTCTACCCCACCGGCGCCGGCTTGGGAGGCCAGGTCTACGACTCCGGCGCCGGCTTGGGAGCCCAGGTCTATCCCGCCGGCGCCGGCTAGGAAGACAATGTATACGCAGCCGTCGCCAGCTATGGAGTCCAGGTCTACACCACCGGCGTCGGCTTGGGAGGCCAGGTCTACCATGCTGGCGCCGGCTTGTGAGGCCAGGTCTACCCCGCCGGCGCCGGCAGGGAGGCCAGGCCTACCCCGCCTGCGCCGGCAAGGGATGCCAGATCTACGCCGTTGGAGTGGGCTTGGGAGGCCAGGTCTACCCCGCGGGCGCCTGCAGGGAAGCCAGGTCGACCCCGCCGGAGCCGGCAGGGAGGCCATGTGTACGCCGCCAACTCTGGCTAGGGATGCCAGGTCTACGCTATTGGCGTGGGCTTGGGAGGCCAGGATTACCCCGCTGGCGCCGGCAGGGAGGCCAGGTCTACCCCACCGGCGCAGGCTAAGGAAGCCAGGTCTATCACGCCGGCGCCGGCTTGGTAGGACAGGTCTACCCGGCCGGCGCCGCCTAGAGAGGCCAGGTCTACCCCGCCGGCGCCGGCTTGGGAAGGCAGGTATACGCCGCCGGCGCCGGCTAGGAAGGCCAGGTCTACCCCTCCGGCGCCAGCAGGGAGTCTAGGTCTCCCCCGCCGGCGCCGGCTAGGGAGGCAATGTCTATCCAGACGGCGCCGGCTTGGGAGGCCAGGTCTACACCGCTGGCGCCGCCTTGGGAGGCCAGGTCGACCCCGCCGGCGCCGGATAGCAAGGCAATGTCTATGACACCAACGACGGCTAGGGAGTCCAGGTCTTCCCCGCCGGCGCCGTCAGGGATGCCAGGTCTACCCCACCGGCGCCGGCTAGCGAGGCAATGTCTATGCCACCGAAGACGGTTAGGGAGGCAAGGTCTACCTCGCCGGCGCAGGATAGGGAGGCCAGGTCTATCACGCCGGCGCCGGCTTGGGAGGCCAGGTCTACCCAGCCGGCGCCGCCTAGAGAGGCCAGGTCTACCCCGCCGGCGCCGGCTTGGGAAGGCAGGTATACGCCGCTGGCACCGACTAGGAAGGCCAGGACTACGCCACCGGCGCTGGCTTGGAAGGCCAGGTCTACCCCTCCGGCGCCAGCAGGGAGTGAGGTCTCCCCCGCCGGCGGCGGCTAGGGAGGCAATGTCTAAGCCGCCGGCGCCGCCTAGAGAGGCCAGGTCTACCCCGCTGGCGGCGGCTACGGAGACCACGTCTACACCGCCGTCGCCGGATAAGGAGGCCAGGTGTACCCCGCCGGTGCCGGCAGGGAGGCCACGTCTACCCGGCCGGCTCCGCCTAGAGAGGCCAGGTGTACCCCGCTGGCACCGGCTACGGAGGTCAGGTCTACCCCGCCGGCGCCGACTGGGGAGGCCAGGTCTACGCCACCGGCGCCAGCAGGGAGGCCAGGTCTTCCTTTCCGGCGCCGGCAGGGTGTCCAGGTCTACCCCGCCGGCGCCGGATAGCGAGGCAATGTCTATGACACCGACGACGGCTAGGGAGGCCAGGTCTACGCCGCCGGCGCCAGTTTGGGAGGCCAGGTCTACCCCAACGACGCCGGCGGGGAGGCCAGGTATACCCTGCTGGTGCTGGCTAGCGAGGCAATGTCTACGCGCCGACGCCGGCTAGGGAGGCCAGCTCTACGACGCCGGCGCCGTCTTGGGAGGCCAGGTCTACCCTGCCGGTGCCGGCTGCGAAGGGCAGGTCTACCCCACCGGCGCCGGCTTGGGAGGCCAGGTCTACGACTCCGGCGCCGGCTTGGGAGCCCAGGTCTATCCCGCCGGCGCCGGCTAGGAAGACAATGTATACGCAGCCGTCGCCAGCTATGGAGTCCAGGTCTACACCACCGGCGTCGGCTTGGGAGGCCAGGTCTACCATGCTGGCGCCGGCTTGTGAGGCCAGGTCTACCCCGCCGGCGCCGGCAGGGAGGCCAGGCCTACCCCGCCTGCGCCGGCAAGGGATGCCAGATCTACGCCGTTGGAGTGGGCTTGGGAGGCCAGGTCTACCCCGCGGGCGCCTGCAGGGAAGCCAGGTCGACCCCGCTGGAGCCGGCAGGGAGGCCATGTGTACGCCGCCAACTCTGGCTAGGGATGCCAGGTCTACGCTATTGGCGTGGGCTTGGGAGGCCAGGATTACCCCGCTGGCGCCGGCAGGGAGGCCAGGTCTACCCCACCGGCGCAGGCTAAGGAAGCCAGGTCTATCACGCCGGCGCCGGCTTGGTAGGACAGGTCTACCCGGCCGGCGCCGCCTAGAGAGGCCAGGTCTACCCCGCCGGCGCCGGCTTGGGAAGGCAGGTATACGCCGCCGGCGCCGGCTAGGAAGGCCAGGTCTACCCCTCCGGCGCCAGCAGGGAGTCCAGGTCTCCCCCGCCGGCGCCGGCTAGGGAGGCAATGTCTAATCCGCCGGCGCCGCCTAGAGAGGCCAGGTCTACCCCGCTGGCGGCGGCTACGGAGACCAGGTCTACACCGCCGTCGCCGGATAAGGAGGCCAGGTCTACCCCGCCGGTGCCGGCAGGGAGGCCACGTCTACCCGGCCGGCTCCGCCTAGAGAGGCCAGGTGTACCCCGCTGGCACCGGCTACGGAGGTCAGGTCTACCCCGCCGGCGCCGACGAGGGAGGCCAGGTCTACGCCACCGGCGCCAGCAGAGAGGCCAGGTCTTCCTTTTCGGCGCCGGCAGGGTGTCCAGGTCTACCCCGCCGGGGCCGATTTGGGAGGCCAGGTCTACCCCAACGACGCCGGCGGGGAGGCCAGGTCTACCCTGACGGTGCTGGCTAGCGAGGCAATGTCTACGCGCCGACGCCGGCTAGGGAGGCCAGCTCTACGACGCCGGCGCCAGCTGCGGAGACCAGGTCTACCCCGCCGGCGCCGGCACGGAGGCCAGGTCTAACTCACCGGCTCGAACTAGGGAGACCAGGTATACGCCACCGGCGCTGGCTTGGAAGGCCAGGTCTACCCCGCCGGCGCCGGCTACGGATGCCAGGTCTACCCCGCGGCGCCGTCTTGGGAGGCCAGGTCTACGAGTCCGGCGCCAGCAGGGAGGCCAGGTCTACCCCACCTGCGACAGCTACGGAGGCCAGGTCTACACCACCGGAACTGGCTTGGGAGGCCAGGTCTACTCAGGCGGCGCCGGCTAGGGAGGCAATGTGTACGCCGCGGACGCCGGCTAGGGAGGCCAGGTCTACGTCACCAGCGCCGGCATGGGAGGCCAGGACTACCCTGCCGGCGCTGGCTTGGGAGGTCATGTCTACCGCGCCGTCACCGGCTTGGGAGGCCAGGTGTACCATGCTGGCGCCGGCTAGGGAGGCCAGGTCTACCCCGCCAGCGCCAGCTAGGGAGGCTATGCCTACGTCGCCGACGCCGGCTAGGGAGGCCAGGTATACCCCGCTGGCGCCAGATAGGGAGGAAATGTCTACGCCGCCGACGCCGGCTAGGGAGGACAGGTCTACCCCGCTGGCGCCGGCTACGGATGCACGTCTACCCCGCCGGCGCCGGCTAGAGAGGCCAGGTCTACCCCGCCGGCACCGGCTTGGGAGGCCAGGTCTAACATGCTGGCGCCGGCTAGTGAGGCCAGCTCTACCCCACCTGCTCCGGCTAGGAAGACAATGTATTCGAAGCCGGCGCCAGATAGGGAGGCCAGGTCTAACCCGCCGGCGCCGTCTTTGGAGGCCAGGTCTACCCTGCCGGTGCCGGCAGGGAGGCGAGGTCTACCCAGACGGCGCCGGCTTGGGAGGCCAGGTCTACGACGCCGGCGCCAGCTTGGGAGGCCAGGTCTACACCGCTGGCGCCGGTTTGGGAGGCCAGGTCTACCATGCCAGCGCCGGCTAGGGATGTCAGGTCTTCCCCGCCAGCGCCAGCAGAGAGGCCAGGTCTACCCCGACGGCGCCGGCTACGAAGGCCAGGTCTACGCTGCCGGCGCCGGCTAGGGAGGCCAGGTCTACCCCGCCGGCGCTGGCAGGGAGGCCAGGTCTACACCGCCGGCGCCGGCGATTGAAGAAATGTGTGCGCCGCTGACGCCGGCTAGGGAGGCCAGGTATACCCCGCCGGCGCCGGCTTCGGAGGCCAGGTTTACCATGCCGGCGCCGGCTAGGGAGGCCAGGTCTACCCCGCCGGCGCTGGCATGGAGGCCAGGTCTACCCCGACGGCGCCGGATAGGGAGTCCAGGTCTACCTCGCCCTACCCGGATAGGGAGGCCAGGTCTACCCCGCATGTGCCGGCAGGGAGGCCAGGTCTGCCCCGCCGGCACCAGCTAGGGAGGTGAAGTCTACCCGGCCGGCGCCGCCTAGAGAGGCCAGTTATACCCCGCTGGCGCTGGCAGAGAGGCCAGGTCTACCCCGCCGGCGCCGGAAGGGAGGCCAGATCTACCCTGCCGGTGCTGGGTAGGGAGGACAGGTCTACCGTCCGGCGCTGGGTAGGAAATCCAGGTCTAACCCGCCGGCGCCGGCAGGATGGCCAGGTCTTCCCTGCCAACGCCGGCTAGGGAGGCCAGGTCTACGCTGCCGGCGCTGGCTTGGGAGGCCAGGTACACCCCGCGGGCGCCGGCTGGGAGGCCAGGTCTACCCCGCCGGCGCCGGCAAGGGAGGTAAGGTCTACGCCGCCGAAGCCGGCTATGGATGCCAGGTCTACGCTGCCGGCGCCGGCTGGGAGGCCAGGTCTAACCGGCTGGCGCCGGCTTGGGAGGCCAAGTCTACCCCGCTGGCGCCGGCAAGGGAGGTAAGGTCTACGCCGCCGAAGCCGGCTATGGAGGCCAGGTCTACGCGGCCGTTGCCGCCTAGAGAGGCCAGGTCTACGGCGCTGGCGCCGGCTAGGGAGGTCAGGTCTATCGCGCCTGCGCCGCCTTGGGAGGCCAGGTCTACCCCGCCGGGGCCGGCAGGGAGACCAGGTCTTCCTTGCCGGCGCCGGCTTGGGAGTCCAGGTCTACACCACCGGCACCGGCTTGGGAGGCCAGGTCTACCCCGCCAGCACAGGCTAGGGAAGCCAGGTCTATACCACCGGCGCCGGCTCGGGAGGCCATGTCTTCCCCACCATCGCTGGCTAGGGAGGCCAGGTCTTCCCCGCTGGCGCTGGCAGGGAGGCCAGGTTTACCCCGCTGGAGCCGGCAGGGACTCCAGGTCTACCTCGCCTTACCTGGATAGGGAGGCCAGGCCTATCCCGCCGGCGCAGGCTAGGAAGACAATGTCTACGCCGCCGGCCCCCGCTTGGGTGGCCAGGTCTACCTCGCCGGCGCCGGCAGCGAGGCCAGGTCTACGCCGCCGGCGCCGGTTTGGGAGGCCAGGTCTATGACGCCGGCGCCGGCTAGGGAGGCCACGTCTCCCCTGCCGGCGCAGGCAGGGAGGCCAGGTCTACCCCGCCGGTGCCGGCAGGGTGGCCAGGTCTAACCCAACGGCGCAGGCTTGGGAGGCCAGGTCTACTCCGCCAGCGCTGGCAGGGAGGACAGGTCTAACTCGCCGGTGCCAGCTAGGGGGGCCAGGTCTACACCGCCGGCGCCGGCTTGGGAGGCCACTTCTACCCCGCTGGTGCCGGCTAGCGAGTCCAGGTCTACCCGGCCTGCGCCGCCTAGAGAGGCCAGGTATACGCCGCCGGCGCCGCCTTGGGAGGCCAGGTCTACCGTGCCGGCACCGGTTACGGAGTCAATGTCTACGCCGCGGGGGCCGGCTAGGGATGCCAGATCTACACCGCCGGCGCCGCCTTGGGAGGCCAGGTCTACCCCTCCAACGCCGGCAGGGAGGCCAGGTCTACTTTGCCGGCTCCGGGTAGAGAGTCCAGGTCTGCCGCGCCGCCGCTGGCTAGGGAGGCCAGGTCTACCCTGCTGGCGCCGGCTAGGGAGGCAATGACTACGCCGCCGACGCTGGCTAGGGAGGCCAGATCTACGACGCCGGCGCCGGCTTGGGAGGCCAGGTCAACACTGCCGGGGCCGGCAGGGAGGCCAGGTCTACCCCGCCGGCTTCCGCTTGGGAGGCCAGGTCTACCCCGCCGGCGCCTGCAGGGAGGCCAGGTCTACCCCGCCGGCTCCGGCAGGGACGCCAGGTCTTCCCCACCGGCGCTAGCTAGGAAAACAATGTCTAAGCCCCGGCACCAGGTAGGGAGGCCAGGTCTACACCGCCGTTGCCGGCTTGGGAAACCAGGTCTACCCCGCCGGCGCCGGCTTGGGAGGCCAGGTCTACCTCGCCGTACCTGGATAGGGAAGCCAGGTCTATCCCGCCGGCGCAGGCTAGTAAGTCAATGTCTAAGCCCTGGCACCAGGTAGGGAGGCCAGGTCTACACCGCCGGTGCCGGCTTGGGAAGCCAGGTCTACCCCGCCAGCACTGGCAGGGAGGACAGGTCTAACTCGCCGGCGCAGCTAGGGGGGCCAGGTCTACACCGCCGGCGCCGGCTTGGGAGGCCACTTCTACCCCGCTGGTGCCGGCTAGCGAGGCCAGGTCTACACGGACTGCGCCGCCTAGAGAGCCCAGGTATACGCCTCCGGAGCCGCCTTGGGAGGCCAGGTCTACCGTGCCGGCGCCGGTTACGGAGGCAATGTCTACGCCGCGGGGGCCGGCTAGGGAGGCCAGATCTACGCCGCCGGCGCTGCCTTGGGAGGCCAGGTCTACCCCGCCAACGCCGGCAGGGAGGCCAGGTCTACTTTGCCGGCGCCGGGTGGAGAGACCAGGTCTATCCCGCCGGCACCGGCTAGGGAGGCCAGGTCTACACTGCCGGCGCTGGCTTGGGAGGCCAGGTCTACCCCACCGGCGCAGGCTAGGGAAGCCAGGTCTACCGCGCCGGAGACGGCTAGGGAGGCCAGGTCTATCCCGGCGCTGGCTTGGTAGGCCAGGTCTCCCCCGCCTCCGCTGCCGGCTTGTGAAGCCAGGTATACGACGCCGGCGCCGGCTAGGGAGGCCAGGTCTATGCCACCGGCGCTGGCTTGGAAGTCCAGGTCTACCCCGACGGCGCCGGCTACGGAGGCCAGGTCTAACCCGCCGGCGCCAGCTAGGGAGGCCAATTCTACCCGGCCTGCACCGCCTAGAGAGGCCAGGTCTACGCTGCCGTTGCCGCCTAGAGAGGCCAGGTCTACGGCGCCGGCGCCGGCTAGGGAGGTCGGGTCTATCGCGCCTGCGCCGCCTTGGGAGGCCAGGTCTACCCCGCCGGGGCCGGCAGGGAGACCAGGTCTTCCTTGCCGGCGCCGGCTAGGGAGTCCAGGTCTAAACCACCGGCGCCGGCTTGGGAGGCCAGGTCTACCCCGCCAGCGCAGGCTAGGGAAGCCAGGTCTATACCACTGGCGCCGGCTCGGGAGGACATGTCTTCCCCGCCATCGCCGGCTAGGGAGGCCAGGTCTTCCCCGCTGGCGCTGGCAGGGAGGCCAAGTCTACCCCGCCGGCGCCGGCTAGGGAGGCCAGGTCTAACATGCTGGCGCCGGCTAGTGAGGCCAGGTCTACCCCACCTGCTCCGGCTAGGAAGACAATGTTTTCGAAGCCGGCGCCAGATAGGGAGGCCAGGTCTACCCCGCCGACGCCGTCTTTGGAGGCCAGGTCTACCCCACCGGGGCCGGCAGGGAGACCAGGTCTTCCTTGCCGGCGCCGGCTAGGGAGTCCAGGTCTAAACCACCGGCGCCGGCTTGGGAGGCCAGGTCTACCCCGCCGGCGCAGGCTAGGGAAGCCAGGTCTATACCACCGGCGCCGGCTCGGGAGGCCATGTCTTCCCCGCCATCGCCGGCTAGGGAGGCCAGGTCTTCCCCGCTGGCGCTGGCAGGGAGGCCAGGTCTACCGCGCCGGCGCCGGCTAGGGAGGCAATGTCTACGCCTGCCGAAGCCAGATAGGGAGGGCAGGTCTATGACGCCGGCGGCAGCTAGGGAGGCCAGGTCTACCCTGCCGGCGCTGGCTACGGAGGCCAGGTCTATACCACCGGCGCCGGCTCGGGAGGCCATGTCTTCCCCGCCATCGCCGGCTAGGGAGGCCAGGTCTTCCCCGCTGGCGCTGGCAGGGAGGCCAGGTCTACCGCGCCGGCGCCGGCTAGGGAGGCAATGTCTACGCCTGCCGAAGCCAGATAGGGAGGGCAGGTCTATGACACCGGCGGCGGCTAGGGAGGCCAGGTCGACCCCGCCGGCGCCGGATAGCAAGGCAATGTCTATGACACCGACGACGGCTAGGGAGGCCAGGTCTACGCCGTCGGCGCCAGTTTGGGAGTCCAGGTCTACCCCGACGGCGCCGGCAAGGAGGCCAGGTCTTCCCCGCCGGCGCCGGGTAGGAAGGCCAGGTCTACGCCACCGGCGCTGGCTTGGAAGGCCAGGTCTACCCCTCCGGCGCCAGCAGGGAGTCCAGGTCTCCCCCGCCGGCGCCGGCTAGGGAGGCAATGTCTAAGCCGCCGGCTCTGCCTAGAGAGGCCAGGTGTACCCCGCTGACACCGGCTACGGAGGTCAGGTCTACCCCGCCGGCGCCGACTAGGGAGGCCAGGTCTACGCCACCGGCGCCAGCAGAGAGGCCAGGTCTTCCTTTCCGGCGCCGGCAGGGTGTCCAGGTCTACCCCGCCGGGGCCAGTTTGGGAGGCCAGGTCTACCCCAACGACGCCGGCGGGGAGGCCAGGTCTACCCTGACGGTGCTGGCTAGCGAGGCAATGTCTACGCGCCGACGCCGGCTAGGGAGGCCAGCTCTACGACGCCGGCACCGGCTGCGGAGGCCAGGTCTACCCCGCCGGCGCCGGCTAGGGAGGCCAGGTCTACCCTGCCGGCGCCGGCACAGAGGCCAGGTCTAACTCACCGGCTCGAACTAGGGAGACCAGGTATACGCCACCGGCGCTGGCTAGGGAGGCCATGTCTACACCACAGGCGCTGGCTTGGACGGCCAGGTCTACCCCGCCGGCGCCGGCATGGAGACCAGGTCTACACCGCCGGCGCCGGCTGCGGATGCCAGGTCTACCCCGCGGCGCCGTCTTGGGAGGCCAGGTCTACGAGTCCGGTGCCAGCAGGGAGGCCAGGTCTACCCCACCTGCGACATCTACGGAGGCCAGGTCTACACCACCGGAACTGGCTTGGGAGGCCAGGTCTACTCAGGCGGCGCCGGCTAGAGAGGCAATGTGTACGCCGCGGACGCCAGCAGACAGGCCAGGTCTACCCCGACGGCGCCGGCTACGAAGGCCAGGTCTACGCTGCCGGCGCCGGCTAGGGAGGCCAGGTCTACCCCGCCGGCGCCGGCTTCGGAGGCCAGGTTTACCATGCCGGCGCCGGCTAGGGAGGCCAGGTCTACCCCGCCGGCGCCGGCATGGAGGCCAGGTCTACCCCGCATGTGCCGGCAGGGAGGCCAGGTCTGCCCCGCTGGCGCCAGCTAGGGAGGCAAAGTCTACCCGGCCGGCGACGCCTAGAGAGGCCAGTTGTACCCCGCTGGCGCCGGCAGAGAGGCCAGGTCTACCCCGCCGGCGCCGGAAGGGAGGCCAGATCTACCCTGCCGGTGCCGGGTAGGGAGGACAGGTCTACCGTCCGGCGCTGGGTAGGAAATCCAGGTCTAAGCCGCCGGCGCCGGCAGGATGGCCAGGTCTTCCCTGCCAACGCCGGCTAGGGAGGCCAGGTCTACGCTGCCGGCGCTGGCTTGGGAGGCCAGGTACACCCCGCGGGCGCCGGCTGGGAGGCCAGGTCTAACCGTCTGGCGCCGGCTAGGGAGGCCAAGTCTACCCCGCTGGCGCCGGCAAGGGAGGTAAGGTCTACGCCGCCGAAGCCGGCTATGGAGGCCAGGTCTACCACGCCGGCGCCGGCTAGGGAGGCCAGGTCTACCCCGTTGGCGCCGGCTTGGGAGGCCAGGTCTACGCTGCCGGCACCGGCTAGGGAGGCCAGGTCTACCCCACCAGCGCTGGCAGGGAGGCCAGGTCTATCCCGCCGGCGTCGGCTAGGAAGACAATATCTACACTGCCGGCGCCAGCTAGGGAGTCCAGGTCTACGCCGCCGACGCCGGCTAGGGAGGCCAGGTCTACGACGCTGGGGCCAGCAGAGAGGCCAGGTCTACCCTGCCGGTGATGGGTAGGGAGACCAGTTCTAACCTGCCAGCGCCAACTAGGGAGGCCAGTTCTACGCCTCTGGCGCTGGCTTGAGAGGCCAAGTATACCCGGCCGGCGCCGCCTAGAGAGGCCAGGTCTACCCCGCTGGCGCCGGCAAGGGAGGCAATGTCTACGCCGCCGACGCCGGCTACGGAGGCCAGGTCTACGCCGCCGGCACCGCCTTGGGAGGCCAGGTCTACCCTGACGGCGCCGGCTACGGAGGCCAGGTCTAACCCGCCGGCGCCAGCTAGGGAGGCCAATTCTACCCGGCCTGCGCCGCCTAGAGAGGCCAGGTCTACGGCGCCGGCGCCGGCTAGGGAGGTCAGGTCTATCGCGCCTGCGCCGCCTTGGGAGGCCAGGTCTACCCCGCCGGGGCCGGCAGGGAGGCAATGTCTACGCCGCCGGCTCCGGCTAGGCAGGCCAGCTCTACGATGCCGGCGCGGGCTTGAGAGGCCAGGTCTACTACGCCAGCATCGGTTTGGAAGGCCAGGTCTACGCCGCCAGCGCCAGCTTGAGAGGCCAGGTCTACCGCGCTGGCGCCGGCTGGGACGCCAGGTCTAACTAGCCGGCGTCCGGCTAGGGAGGCAATGTCTACGCCGCCAACGCTGGCTAGGGAGGCCAGGTCTATGACGCTGGCGCCGTCTTTGGAGGCCAGGTCTAACCCGCCGGCGCCGGCTAGCGAGGCAATGTCTATGACGCCAGCGCCGGCTAGGGAGGCCAGGTCTACCATACCGGCGCCGGCTAGGGAGGCCAGGTCTACCCCGCTGGCGCCGGCATGGGAGGCCAAGTCTAACCCGCCGGCGCCGCAGGGAGTCCAGGTCTACCCCGTCGTCGCCAGATATGGAGGCCAGGTCTACCCCGCGGGTGCAAGCTAAGGAGGACATGTCCACCCCACCGATGCCGGCTTGGGAGGCCAGGTCTACTATACCGGCACCGGCTTGGGAGGCCAGTTCTACGCCGCCGGCGCCGGCTTGAGAGGCCAGCTATACCCCGCCGGCGTCGGCTACAGAGGCCAGGTCTGCCCCGCCGGCGCCGGCTAAAGAGGCCAGGTCTACTATACCGGCGCCGGCTAGGGAGGCCAGTTCTACGCCGCCGGGGCCAGCTAGGGAGGCCAGGGCTACACCACCGGAACCGGCTTGGGAGTCCAGGTCTACCATGCCGGCGGTGCCTAGGGAGGCCAGGTCCACCCCGCCGGCGCCGGCTTGCGAGGCCAGGTCTACACCGCCGGCGCCGGCTGGGAGGACAGTTCTACCACGCCAGCGCAGGCTGGGGAGTCCAGGTCTACCGCGCCGGCGCCGGCTACGGAGGCCAGGTCTACTCCACCGGCGCCGGCTAGGAAGACAATGTATACGCAGCCAGCGCCTGCTAGGGAGGCCACGTATATGACGCCACCGCCGGCTTGGGAGGCCAGGTGTACCCCGCTGGCGCCGGCAGGGAGGCCAGGTCTACCCCGCCGGCGCCAGCTAGGGAGGCCAGGTCTACTATACCGGCGCCGGCTAGGGAGGCCAGTTCTACGCCGCCGGCGCCAGCTAGGGAGGCCAGGGCTACACCATCGGAACCGGCTTGGGAGTCCAGGTCTACGCTGCCGGGGCTGGCTTGGGAGGCTAGGTCTATGCCGCTGGCGCCGGATTGGGAGGCCAGGTCTACCCCTCCGGCGCCGGCAGGGAGGCCACGTCTACCATGCCAGCGCCGGCTAGGGAGGCCAGGTCTACCCCGCCGGCGTCGGCTACGGAGGCCAGGTCTACCCCGCCGGCGCCGGCTTGGGAGGCCAGGTCTACCATACCGGGGCCGGCTAGGGAGGCCATGTCAACCCCGCCGGCGCCGGCAGGGAGTCCAGGTCTACCCCGCCGGCGCCGGCTACGGAGGCCATGTCTACACCGCCGTCGCCGGATAAGGAGGCCAGGTCTATCCCGCCGGCGCCGGCTAAGGAAGCCATGTCTACCCCGCCGGAGCCGGCATGGAAGGCCAGGTCTACCACGCTGGTGCGGCTAGGGAGGCCAGGTCTACCCCGCCGGCGCTGGCTAGGCAGGCCAGGTCTATCCCTCCGGCGCCGGCTAGGAAGACAATGTATACGCAGTCAGTGCCAGCTAGGGAGGCCAGGTCTACACCACCGGAAACGGCTTGGGAGTCCAGGTCTACCATGCCGGCGCCGGCAGGGAGGCCAGGTCTACGCCACCGACGACGGCTACGGAGGCCAGGTCTACCCCGCCGGCGCCGGCTAAGGAGGCCATGTCTACCCCACCGGCGCCGGCTACGGAGGCCAGGTCTTCGACTCCGGCACCGGCAGGAAGGCCAGATCTACCCCACCGGCGACAGCTAAGGAGGGCAGGTCTACCCCGCTGGCGCCGGCTAGGGACGCAAAGTCTACGCCGCCGACTCCGGCTAGGGAAGCCAGGTCTACGCCGCCGCCGCCGGCATGGGAGGACAGGTCTATCCCGCCGGCTCCGGCAGGGAGGCCAGGTCTACACCGCGGGCGCCGGCTAGGGAGGCCAGGTCTACGCCACCGGCGCCAGCAGAGAGGCCAGGTCTTCCTTTCCGGCGCCGGCAGGGTGTCCAGGTCTACCCCGCCGGGGCCGGTTTGGGAGGCCAGGTCTACCCCAACGACGCCGGCGGGGAGGCCAGGTCTACCCTGACGGTGCTGGCTAGCGAGGCAATGTCTACGCACCGACGCCGGCTAGGGAGGCCAGCTCTACGACGCCGGCACCGGCTGCGGAGGCCAGGTCTACCCCGCCGGCGCCGGCACGGAGGCCAGGTCTAACTCACCGGCTCGAACTAGGGAGACCAGGTATACGCCACCGGCGCTGGCTAGGGAGGCCATGTCTACGCCACAGGCGCTGGCTTGGACGGCCAGGTCTACCCCGCCGGCGCCGGCATGGAGACCAGGTCTACACCGCCGGCGCCGGCTGCGGATGCCAGGTCTACCCCGCGGAGCCGTCTTGGGAGGCCAGGTCTACGAGTCCGGTGCCAGCAGGGAGGCCAGGTCTACCCCACCTGCGACAGCTACGGAGGCCAGGTCTACACCACCGGAACTGGCTTGGGAGGCCAGGTCTACTCAGGCGGCGCCGGCTAGAGAGGCAATGTGTACGCCGCGGACGCCAGCAGACAGGCCAGGTCTACCCCGACGGCGCCGGCTACGAAGGCCAGGTCTACGCTGCCGGCGCCGGCTAGGGAGGCCAGGTCTACCCCGCCGGCGCCGGCTTCGGAGGCCAGGTTTACCATGCCGGCGCCGGCTAGGGAGGCCAGGTCTACCCCGCCGGCGCCGGCATGGAGGCCAGGTCTACCCCGCATGTGCCGGCAGGGAGGCCAGGTCTGCCCCGCTGGCGCCAGCTAGGGAGGCAAAGTCTACCCGGCCGGCGACGCCTAGAGAGGCCAGTTGTACCCCGCTGGCGCCGGCAGAGAGGCCAGGTCTACCCCGCCGGCGCCGGAAGGGAGGCCAGATCTACCCTGCCGGTGCCGGGTAGGGAGGACAGGTCTACCGTCCGGCGCTGGGTAGGAAATCCAGGTCTAAGCCGCCGGCGCCGGCAGGATGGCCAGGTCTTCCCTGCCAACGCCGGCTAGGGAGGCCAGGTCTACGCTGCCGGCGCTGGCTTGGGAGGCCAGGTACACCCCGCGGGCGCCGGCTGGGAGGCCAGGTCTAACCGTCTGGCGCCGGCTAGGGAGGCCAAGTCTACCCCGCTGGCGCCGGCAAGGGAGGTAAGGTCTACGCCGCCGAAGCCGGCTATGGAGGCCAGGTCTACCACGCCGGCGCCGGCTAGGGAGGCCAGGTCTACCCCGTTGGCGCCGGCTTGGGAGGCCAGGTCTACGCTGCCGGCACCGGCTAGGGAGGCCAGGTCTACCCCACCAGCGCTGGCAGGGAAGCCAGGTCTATCCCGCCGGCGTCGGCTAGGAAGACAATATCTACACTGCCGGCGCCAGCTAGGGAGTCCAGGTCTACGCCGCCGACGCCGGCTAGGGAGGCAAGGTCTACGACGCTGGGGCCAGCAGAGAGGCCAGGTCTACCCTGCCGGTGATGGGTAGGGAGACCAGTTCTAACCTGCCAGCGCCAACTAGGGAGGCCAGTTCTACGCCTCTGGCGCTGGCTTGAGAGGCCAAGTATACCCGGCCGGCGCCGCCTAGAGAGGCCAGGTCTACCCCGCTGGCGCCGGCAAGGGAGGCAATGTCTACGCCGCCGACGCCGGCTACGGAGGCCAGGTCTACGCCGCCGGCACCGCCTTGGGAGGCCAGGTCTACCCTGACGGCGCCGGCTACGGAGGCCAGGTCTAACCCGCCGGCGCCAGCTAGGGAGGCCAATTCTACCCGGCCTGCGCCGCCTAGAGAGGCCAGGTCTACGGCGCCGGCGCCGGCTAGGGAGGTCAGGTCTATCGCGCCTGCGCCGCCTTGGGAGGCCAGGTCTACCCCGCCGGGGCCGGCAGGGAGGCAATGTCTACGCCGCCGGCTCCGGCTAGGCAGGCCAGCTCTACGATGCCGGCGCGGGCTTGAGAGGCCAGGTCTACTACGCCAGCATCGGTTTGGAAGGCCAGGTCTACGCCGCCAGCGCCAGCTTGAGAGGCCAGGTCTACCGCGCTGGCGCCGGCTGGGACGCCAGGTCTAACTAGCCGGCGTCCGGCTAGGGAGGCAATGTCTACGCCGCCAACGCTGGCTAGGGAGGCCAGGTCTATGACGCTGGCGCCGTCTTTGGAGGCCAGGTCTAACCCGCCGGCGCCGGCTAGCGAGGCAATGTCTATGACGCCAGCGCCGGCTAGGGAGGCCAGGTCTACCATACCGGCGCCGGCTAGGGAGGCCAGGTCTACCCCGCGGGTGCAAGCTAAGGAGGACATGTCCACCCCACCGATGCCGGCATGGGAGGCCAGGTCTACTATACCGGCACCGGCTGGGGAGGCCAGTTCTACGCCGCCGGCGCCGGCTTGAGAGGCCAGCTATACCCCGCCGGCGTCGGCTACAGAGGCCAGGTCTGCCCCGCCGGCGCCGGCTAAAGAGGCCAGGTCTACTATACCGGCGCCGGCTAGGGAGGCCAGGGCTACACCACCGGAACCGGCTTGGGAGTCCAGGTCTACCATGCCGGCGGTGCCTAGGGAGGCCAGGTCCACCCCGCCGGCGCCGGCTTGCGAGGCCAGGTCTACACCGCCGGCGCCGGCTGGGAGGACAGTTCTACCACGCCAGCGCAGGCTGGGGAGTCCAGGTCTACCGCGCCGGCGCCGGCTACGGAGGCCAGGTCTACTCCACCGGCGCCGGCTAGGAAGACAATGTATACGCAGCCAGCGCCTGCTAGGGAGGCCACGTATATGACGCCACCGCCGGCTTGGGAGGCCAGGTGTACCCCGCTGGCGCCGGCAGGGAGGCCAGGTCTACCCCGCCGGCGCCAGCTAGGGAGGCCAGGTCTACTATACCGGCGCCGGCTAGGGAGGCCAGTTCTACGCCGCCGGCGCCAGCTAGGGAGGCCAGGGCTACACCATCGGAACCGGCTTGGGAGTCCAGGTCTACGCTGCCGGGGCTGGCTTGGGAGGCTAGGTCTATGCCGCTGGCGCCGGATTGGGAGGCCAGGTCTACCCCTCCGGCGCCGGCAGGGAGGCCACGTCTACCATGCCAGCGCCGGCTAGGGAGGCCAGGTCTACCCCGCCGGCGTCGGCTACGGAGGCCAGGTCTACCCCGCCGGCGCCGGCTTGGGAGGCCAGGTCTACCATACCGGGGCCGGCTAGGGAGGCCATGTCAACCCCGCCGGCGCCGGCAGGGAGTCCAGGTCTACCCCGCCGGCGCCGGCTACGGAGGCCATGTCTACACCGCCGTCGCCGGATAAGGAGGCCAGGTCTATCCCGCCGGCGCCGGCTAAGGAAGCCATGTCTACCCGGCCGGAGCCGGCATGGAAGGCCAGGTCTACCACGCTGGTGCGGCTAGGGAGGCCAGGTCTACCCCGCCGGCGCTGGCTAGGCAGGCCAGGTCTATCCCTCCGGCGCCGGCTAGGAAGACAATGTATACGCAGTCAGTGCCAGCTAGGGAGGCCAGGTCTACACCACCGGAAACGGCTTGGGAGTCCAGGTCTACCATGCCGGCGCCGGCAGGGAGGCCAGGTCTACGCCACCGACGACGGCTACGGAGGCCAGGTCTACCCCGCCGGCGCCGGCTAAGGAGGCCATGTCTACCCCACCGGCGCCGGCTACGGAGGCCAGGTCTTCGACTCCGGCACCGGCAGGAAGGCCAGATCTACCCCACCGGCGACAGCTAAGGAGGGCAGGTCTACCCCGCTGGCGCCGGCTAGGGACGCAAAGTCTACGCCGCCGACTCCGGCTAGGGAAGCCAGGTCTACGCCGCCGCCGCCGGCATGGGAGGACAGGTCTATCCCGCCGGCTCCGGCAGGGAGGCCAGGTCTACACCGCGGGCGCCGGCTAGGGAGGAAATGTCTACGCGGCCGGCTCTGGCAAGGGAGGCCAGCTCTACGACGCCGGCGCCGGCTTGGCAGGCCAGGTCTACCACGCTGGCGTGGCTAGGGAGGCCAGGTCAACCCCGCCGGCGCCGGCTACAGAGGCCAGGTCTACCCCGCCGGCGCCGGCTAAAGAGGCCAGGTCTATCCCGCCGGCGCTGGCTAGGAAGACAATGTATACGCAGCCGGCGCCAGCTAGGGAGGCCAGGTCTACGCCTCCGGCGCCGGCTAGGGAGGCCAGGTCTACCATGCCGGCGCCGGCTAGGGAGGCCAGGTCTACGCCGCTGGCGCCGGCTTGGTAGGCCAGGTCTACCCCTCCGGCGTCGGCTACAGAGGCCAGGTCTACCCCGCCGGCGCCGGCTTGGGAGGCCAGGTCTACCATAGCGGCGCCGGCTAGGGAGGCCAGGTCTACCCCGCCGGCGCCGGCTACGGAGGCCAGGTCTACACCGCCGTCGCCGGATAAGGAGGCCAGGTCTATCCCGCCAGCGCCGCCTAGGGAAGCCATGTCTACCCCGCCGGAGCCGGCATGGAAGGCCAGGTCTACCCCGCTGGTGCGTCTAGGGAGGCCAGCTCTACCCCGCCGGCGCCGAATAGGGAGGCCAGGTCTACGCCACCGGCAGGGAGGCCAGGTCCACACCGCTGTCACCGGATAAGGAGGCCAGGTCTAACCCGCCGGCGCCGGCTACGGAGGACATGTGTACCCCGCCGGCGCCGGCTTGGCAGGCCAGGTCTACCACGCTGGCGTGGCTAGGGAGGCCAGGTCAACCCCGCCGGCGCCGGCTACAGAGGCCAGGTCTACCCCGCCGGCGCCGGCTAAAGAGGCCAGGTCTATCCTGCCGGCGCTGGCTAGGAAGACAATGTATACGCAGCCGGCGCCAGCTAGGGATGCCAGGTCTACACCACCGGAACCGGATTTGGAAGCCAGGTCTACCATGCCGGCGGTGCCTAGGGAGGCCAGGTCCACCCCGCCGGCGCCGGCTTGCGAGGCCAGGTCTACCCCGCCGGCGCCGGCTGGGAGGACAGTTCTACCACGCCAGCGCTGGCTGGGGAGTCCAGGTCTACCGCGCCGGCGCCGGCTACGGAGGCCAGGTCTACTCCACCGGCGCCGGCTAGGAAGACAATGTATACGCAGCCAGCGCCTGCTAGGGAGGCCACATATACGACGCCAGCGCCGGCTTGGGAGGCCAGGTCTACCCCGCTGGCGCCGTCTTCGGAGGCCAGGTAACCCCGCCGGCGCCGACTAGAGAGGCCAGATCTATGCCACCAGCGCCAGCAGGGAGGCCTGCTCTTCCTTGCCGGCGCCGGCAGGGTGTCCAGGTCTACCCCGCCGGTACCGGCTAGGGAGGAAATGTCTACGCCGCCGACGCCGGATAGGGAGGGCAGGTCAATGACGCCGGCGCCGGCTTGGGAGGCCAGGTCTACCCCGCCGGCGCCGGCTACAGAGGCCAGGTCTACCCCGCCGGCGCCGGCTTCGGAGGCCAGGTCTACCATACCGGAGCCGGCTTGGGAGGCCAGGTCTACCATACCGGCGCCGGCTAGGGAGGCCAGGTCCACCCCGCCGGCGCCGGCTACGGAGGCCAGGTCCACACCGCCGTCGCCGGATAAGGAGGCCAGGTCTATCCCGCCGGCACCGGCTACGGAGGACATGTGTACCCCGACGGCGGCGGCTTGGTGGGCCAGGTCTACCACGCTGGTGCGGCTAGGGAGGCCAGGTCTACCCCGCCGGCGCCGGCTACAGAGGCCAGGTCTACCCCGCCGGCGCCGGCTAAAGAGGCCAGGTCTATCGCGCCGGCGCCGGCTAGGAAGACAATGTATACGCAGCCGGCGCCAGCTAGGGAGGCCAGGTCTACACCACCGGAACGGGCTTTGGAAGCCAGGTCTACCATGCCGGCGGTGCCTAGGGAGGCCAGGTCTACCCCGCCGGCTCCGGCTAGGGATGCCAGGTCTACCACGGCGGCGCCGTCTTGTGAGGCCATGTCTACTATGCCAGCGCAGGCTACGGAGGCCAGGTCTATGACGCAGGCGCCTGCTAGCGAGGCAATGTCTATGACGCCGACGACGGCTAGGGAGCCCAGGTCTACGCCGCCAGCGCCGGCTAGGGAGGCCAGGTCTATGACACCGGCACTGGCTTTGGAGGCCAGGTCTACCCCGCCGACGCCGGCTTGAGAGGCCAGGTCTTCCTTGCCGGCGCCGGCTAGGGAGGCCAGGTCTACCCCGCCGACGCCGGCTTGGGAGTCCAGTTCTTCCCCGCCGGCTCCGGCTCCGGAGGCCAGGTCTACCCCGCCGGCGCCGGCTAGGGAGGCCAGGTCTACCCCGCCGGGGCCGGCTTGGGAGGCCAGGTCTACGACTCCAGCGCCGGTAGGGAGGCCAGGTCTACAACGCCGGCGACAGCTACGGAGGCCAGGTCTACCCCGCCGGCGCCGGCTTGGGAGGTCAGGTCTACCCCGCCGGCGCCGGCTTGGGAGTCCAGTTCTTCCCCGCCGGCGCCGGCTACGGAGGCCAGGTCTACCCCGCCGGCGCCGGCTAGGGAGGCCAGGTCTACCCCGCCGGCGCCGGCTAGGGAGGCCTGGTCTATCGCGCCGGCGCCAGCTAGGAAGACAAAGTCTACGCTGCCGGCGCAGTCTTGAGAGGACAGGTCTACCCCACCGGCGCCGGCTTGGGAGGCCAGGTCTACCCCGCCGGCGCCATCAGGGAGGCCAGGTCTATCCTGCCGGCGCCGGCTAGGAAGACAATGTATACGCATCCGGCGTCAGCTAGGGAAGCCAGGTCTACCCCGCCGGCGTCGGCTAGGGAGGCCACGGCTATCCCTCAGGCACCGGCAAGGGAGGCGATGTCTACGCCTCTGATGCCGGCTTGGGAGGCCAGGTCTACCCCGCCGGCGCCGGCAGGGAGGCCAGGTCTACCCCGACGGCGCCGGCTACGGAGTCCAGGTCTACCCCTCCAGCGACGGTAGGGAAGCCAGGTCTACCCCGCTGGCGCCGGCTAGGGAGGCCAAGTCTACCCCGCTGGTGCCGGCAAGGGAGGCCAGGTCTACCATGCCGGCGCCGGCTAGGGAGGCCAGGTCTAGCCCGCCGGTGCCGGCAGATAGATCAGGTCTACCCCGATGGCGCCGGCTACAAAGTCCAGGTCTACCGCGCCGACGACGGCTAGGGAAGCCAGGTCTACCCCGCCGGCGCCGGCAGGGAGGCCAGGTCTACCACGCTGGCGCCGGCTAGGGGTCCCGGTCTACACCGCCGGCGCCAGCTAGGGAGGCCAGGTCTACACCGCCGGCGTCGGCAGGGAGGCCAGGTCTACCACGCCCGCGAGGCTAGGGAGGCCAGGTCTACCTCGCCGGCTCCAGCTATGGAGGCCAGGTCTACCCCGCCGGCGCCGGCTACGGAGGACAGGTCTACGCCACCGCGCTGGCTTGGAAGGCCAGGTCTACCCCGCCGGCGCCGGCTAGGGAGGCCAGGTCTACCCCGACGGCACCGGCTAGGAAGACAATGTATACATAGCTGGCGCCAGCTAGGGAGGCCAGGTCTACACCACTGGAACCGGCTTGGGAAGCCAAGTCTACCATGCCGGCGGTGCCTAGGGAGGCTAGGTCCACCCCGCCGGCGCCGGCTTGGAAGACAATGTATACGCATCCGGCGCCAGCTAGGGAGGTCAGGTCTAAACCACCGGCGCCAGCTAGGAAGACAATGTATATGCATCTGGCGTCAGGTAGGGAGGCCAGGTCTACACCACCGGTGCCGGCTTGGGAGGCCAGGTGTACCATGCCAGCGCCGGCTGGGGAAGCCAGGTCTACGCCGGTGGCGCCGGCTTGGGAGGCCAGGTCTACCCCTCAGGCGCTGGCAGGGAGGCCAGGTCTACCACACCAGCGCCGACTAGGGAGGCCAGGTCTACCCCGCCGGCGCCAGCAGGGAGGCCAGGTCTACACCACCAGCGCCGGCTAAGAAGGCAATGTAACGTATCCGGCGCCAGCTAGGGAGGCCAGGTCTACACCACCGGCGCTGGCTTGGAGGCCAGGTCTATGACGCCGGCACCAACATTGGAGGCCAGGTCTACCCTGCCAGCGCCGGCTACCGAGGCAATGTCTATAACGCCGACGACGGCTACGGAGGCCAGGTCTACCGCGCCGGCGCTGGCTAGGGAGGCAATGTCTACGCTGCCGGCGCCGGCTTGGGAGGCCAGGTCTACCCCACAGGCGCCGGCTTGGGAGGCCAGTTGTACCCCGCGGGCGCATGCAGGGAGGCCAGGTCTGCCCCGCCGGCGCCGGCTACGGTGGCCAGGTCTATCGCGCCGGTGCCAGCTAGGAAGAAAATGTCTACGCTGCCGGCACAGGCTTGAGAGGCCAGGTCTACCCCGCCGGCGCCGGCTTGGAGGCCAGGTCTATGCTGCCGGCGCCGGCTTGGGAGGCCAGGTCTACCCCGCCGGCGCTGGCTTGGGAAGCCAGGTCTAAGACTCCAGCGCCGGCAGGGAGGCCAGGTCTACCACGCCAGCGCCGGCTAGCGAGGCAATGTCTATGCCGTCGACGACGGCGAGGGAGGCCAGGTCTACAACGCCGGCATCGGCTAGGGAGGCCAGGTCTACGTCGTCGGGGCCGGCAGAGAGGCCAGGTCTACCCTGCCGGTGACGGGTAGGGAGACCAGTTCTAACCTGCCAGCGCCAACTAGGGAGGCCAGTTCTACGCCTCTGGCGCTGGCTTGAGAGGCCAAGTATACCCGGCCGGCGCCGCCTAGAGAGGCCAGGTCTACCCCACTGGCGCCGGCAAGGGAGGCAATGTCTACGCCGCCAACGCCAGCTAGGGAGGCCAGGTCTACCCTGCCTGCGCCGGCTACGGAGCCCAGGTCTATCCCGCCGGCGCCGGATAGGAAGAAAATGTATACGCAGCAAACGCCAGCTAAGGAGGCCAGGTCTACCCCGCCGGCGCCGGCTAGCGAGGCCAGGTCTACCCCGCCGGCGCCAGCAGGGAGGCCAGGTCTGCCCCGCCGGCACCGGCTAAGGAGGCCAGGTCTAACCCGACGGCGCCGGCTAGGGAGGCCAGGTCTATCGCGCCGGAGCCAGCTAGGGAGACAATGTCTACGCTGCCGGCGCACGCTTGAGAGGCCAGGTCTACCCCGCCGGTGCTGGCTTGGGAGGCCAGGTCTATGCCGCCGGCGCCGGCTTGGGAGGCCAGGTCTACGACTCCAGCGCCGGCAGGGAGGCCAGGTCTGCCACGCCAGCGCCGGCTAGCGAGGCAATGTCTATGCCATCGACGACGGCTAGGGAGGCCAGGTCTACAACGCCGGCATCGGCTTGGGAGGCCAGGTCTACCCCGCCAGCGCCGGCTAGCGAGGCAATGTCTATGCCGCCGCCGACGGCTACGGAGGCCAGGTCTACGCCGCCGGCGCCGGCTTGGGAGGCCAGGTCTACACCACCAGCGCCGGCTAAGAAGACAATGTATACGTATCCGGCGCCAGCTAGGGAGGCCAGGTCTACACCACCGGCGCCGGCTTGGAGGCCAGGTCTATGACGCCGGCACCAGCATTGGAGGCCAGGTCTACCCCGCCGGCGCCGGCTACCGAGGCAATGTCTATAACGCCGACGACGGCTAGGGAGGCCAGGTCTACCCCGTTGACGCCGGCAGGTAGGCCAAGTCTAACTCGCCTGTGCCGCCTAGGGAAGCCAGGTCTACCCCGCCGGCGTCGGCTAGGGATGCCACGGCTATCCCGCAGGCACCGGCAAGGGAGGCGATGTCTACGCCTCCGACGCCGGCTTGGGAGGCCGGGTGTACGCCGCCGGCGCCGGCAGGGAGGCCAGGTCTACCCCTCCAGCGCCGGTAGGGAAGCCAGGTCTACCCCGCTGGCGCCGGCTAGGGAGGCCAAGTCTACCCCGCTGGCGCCGGCAAGGGAGGCCAGGTCTACCATGCCGGCGCCGGCTAGGGAGGCCAGGTCTTACGCGCAGGCGCCGGTAGATAGGTCAGGTCTACCCCGACGGCGCCGGCTACAAAGTCCATGTCTACCGCGCCGACGACGGCTAGGGAAGCCAGGTCTACCCTGCCGGCGCCGGCAGGGAGGCCAGGTCTACCACGCCAGCGCCGGCTAGGGAGCCCAGGTCTACCCCGCCGGCGCTGGCTACGGAGGCCACGTTTATCCCGCCGGCGCCGGCTAGGAAGACAATGTATACGCAGCTGGCGCCAGCTAGGGAGGCCAGGTCTACAACACCGGCGCCAGCTTGGGAGGCCAGGACTACCATGCCAGCACCGGCTTGGGAGGCCAGGTCTACGCCGCCGGCGCCGGTTTGGGAGGCCAGGTCTATACTGCCGGCACCGGCAGGGAGGCCAGGTCTACGCCGCCGGCGCCGGCTAGGGAGGCCAGGTCTATGACGCCGGCGCTGGCTAGCGAGGCAATGTCTATGACGCCAACGACGGCTAGGGAGGCCAGGTATAACCTGCTGGCACCGCCTACGGAGGCCTGGTCTACCACGCCGGCGCCGGCAGGGAGGCCAGGTCTATCCCGCTGGCGTCGGCTAGGAAGACAATATCTACGCTGCTGGCGCCAGCTAGGGAGTCCAGGTCTACGCCGCCGACGCCGGCTAGGGAGGCCAGGTCTACGTCGCCGGGGCCGGCAGAGAGGCCAGGTCTACCCTGCCAGTGACGGGTAGGGAGACCAGTTCTAACCTGCCAGCGCCAACTAGGGAGGCCAGTTCTATGCCTCTGGCGCTGGCATGAGAGGCCAAGTATACCCGGCCGGCGCCGCCTAGAGAGGCCAGGTCTACCCCACTGGCGCCATCTTGGGAGGCAATGTCTACGCCGCTGACGCCAGCTAGGGAGGCCAGGTCTACCATGCCGGCGCCGGCTACGGAGCCCAGGTCTATCCCGCCGGCGCCGGATAGGAAGAAAATATATACGCAGCCAACGCCAGCTAAGGAGGCCAGGTCTACACCACCAGCGCCGGCTAAGAAGGCAATGTAACGTATCCGGCGCCAGCTAGGGAGGCCAGGTCTACACCACCGGCGCCGGCTTGGAGGCCAGGTCTATGACGCCGGCACCAACATTGGAGGCCAGGTCTACCCTGCCAGCGCCGGCTACCGAGGCAATGTCTATAACGCCGACGACGGCTACGGAGGCCAGGTCTACCGCGCCGGCGCTGGCTAGGGAGGCAATGTCTACGCTGCCGGCGCCGGCTTGGGAGGCCAGGTCTACCCC
Organism: Harpia harpyja; assembly: GCF_026419915.1. Classification (NCBI taxonomy): domain Eukaryota; kingdom Metazoa; phylum Chordata; class Aves; order Accipitriformes; family Accipitridae; genus Harpia; species Harpia harpyja. The sequence continues at coordinate 42,392,677 of NC_068953.1, read as the reverse complement.
ACAGGCGCCGGCTTGGGAGGCCAGTTGTACCCCGCGGGCGCATGCAGGGAGGCCAGGTCTGCCCCGCCGGCGCCGGCTACGGAGGCCAGGTCTATCGCGCCGGTGCCAGCTAGGAAGAAAATGTCTACGCTGCCGGCGCCGGCTTGGGAGGCCAGGTCTACCCCGCCGGCGCTGGCTTGGGAAGCCAGGTCTAAGACTCCAGCGCCGGCAGGGAGGCCAGGTCTACCACGCCAGCGCCGGCTAGCGAGGCAATGTCTATGCCGTCGACGACGGCGAGGGAGGCCAGGTCTACAACTCCGGCATCGGCTAGGGAGGCCAGGTCTACGTCGTCGGGGCCGGCAGAGAGGCCAGGTCTACCCTGCCGGTGACGGGTAGGGAGACCAGTTCTAACCTGCCAGCGCCAACTAGGGAGGCCAGTTCTACGCCTCTGGCGCTGGCTTGAGAGGCCAAGTATACCCGGCCGGCGCCGCCTAGAGAGGCCAGGTCTACCCCACTGGCGCCGGCTTGGGAGGCAATGTCTACGCCGCCAACGCCAGCTAGGGAGGCCAGGTCTACCCTGCCTGCGCCGGCTACGGAGCCCAGGTCTATCCCGCCGGCGCCGGATAGGAAGAAAATGTATACGCAGCAAACGCCAGCAGGGAGGCCAGGTCTGCCCCGCCGGCACCGGCTAAGGAGGCCAGGTCTAACCCGACGGCGCCGGCTAGGGAGGCCAGGTCTATCGCGCCGGAGCCAGCTAGGGAGACAATGTCTACGCTGCCGGCGCACGCTTGAGAGGCCAGGTCTACCCCGCCGGTGCTGGCTTGGGAGGCCAGGTCTATGCCGCCGGCGCCGGCTTGGGAGGCCAGGTCTACGACTCCAGCGCCGGCAGGGAGGCCAGGTCTGCCACGCCAGCGCCGGCTAGCGAGGCAATGTCTATGCCATCGACGACGGCTAGGGAGGCCAGGTCTACAACGCCGGCATCGGCTTGGGAGGCCAGGTCTACCCCGCCAGCGCCGGCTAGCGAGGCAATGTCTATGCCGCCGCCGACGGCTACGGAGGCCAGGTCTACGCCGCCGGCGCCGGCTTGGGAGGCCAGGTCTACACCACCAGCGCCGGCTAAGAAGACAATGTATACGTATCCGGCGCCAGCTAGGGAGGCCAGGTCTACACCACCGGCGCCGGCTTGGAGGCCAGGTCTATGACGCCGGCACCAGCATTGGAGGCCAGGTCTACCCCGCCGGCGCCGGCTACCGAGGCAATGTCTATAACGCCGACGACGGCTAGGGAGGCCAGGTCTACCCCGTTGACGCCGGCAGGTAGGCCAAGTCTAACTCGCCTGTGCCGCCTAGGGAAGCCAGGTCTACCCCGCCGGCGTCGGCTAGGGATGCCACGGCTATCCCGCAGGCACCGGCAAGGGAGGCGATGTCTACGCCTCCGACGCCGGCTTGGGAGGCCGGGTGTACGCCGCCGGCGCCGGCAGGGAGGCCAGGTCTACCCCTCCAGCGCCGGTAGGGAAGCCAGGTCTACCCCGCTGGCGCCGGCTAGGGAGGCCAAGTCTACCCCGCTGGCGCCGGCAAGGGAGGCCAGGTCTACCATGCCGGCGCCGGCTAGGGAGGCCAGGTCTTACGCGCAGGCGCCGGTAGATAGGTCAGGTCTACCCCGACGGCGCCGGCTACAAAGTCCATGTCTACCGCGCCGACGACGGCTAGGGAAGCCAGGTCTACCCTGCCGGCGCCGGCAGGGAGGCCAGGTCTACCACGCCAGCGCCGGCTAGGGAGCCCAGGTCTACCCCGCCGGCGCTGGCTACGGAGGCCACGTTTATCCCGCCGGCGCCGGCTAGGAAGACAATGTATACGCAGCTGGCGCCAGCTAGGGAGGCCAGGTCTACAACACCGGCGCCAGCTTGGGAGGCCAGGACTACCATGCCAGCACCGGCTTGGGAGGCCAGGTCTACGCCGCCGGCGCCGGTTTGGGAGGCCAGGTCTATACTGCCGGCACCGGCAGGGAGGCCAGGTCTACGCCGCCGGCGCCGGCTAGGGAGGCCAGGTCTATGACGCCGGCGCTGGCTAGCGAGGCAATGTCTATGACGCCAACGACGGCTAGGGAGGCCAGGTATAACCTGCTGGCACCGCCTACGGAGGCCTGGTCTACCACGCCGGCGCCGGCAGGGAGGCCAGGTCTATCCCGCTGGCGTCGGCTAGGAAGACAATATCTACGCTGCTGGCGCCAGCTAGGGAGTCCAGGTCTACGCCGCCGACGCCGGCTAGGGAGGCCAGGTCTACGTCGCCGGGGCCGGCAGAGAGGCCAGGTCTACCCTGCCGGTGACGGGTAGGGAGACCAGTTCTAACCTGCCAGCGCCAACTAGGGAGGCCAGTTCTATGCCTCTGGCGCTGGCATGAGAGGCCAAGTATACCCGGCCGGCGCCGCCTAGAGAGGCCAGGTCTACCCCACTGGCGCCATCTTGGGAGGCAATGTCTACGCCGCTGACGCCAGCTAGGGAGGCCAGGTCTACCATGCCGGCGCCGGCTACGGAGCCCAGGTCTATCCCGCCGGCGCCGGATAGGAAGAAAATATATACGCAGCCAACGCCAGCTAAGGAGGCCAGGTCTACACCACCAGCGCCGGCTAAGAAGGCAATGTAACGTATCCGGCGCCAGCTAGGGAGGCCAGGTCTACACCACCGGCGCCGGCTTGGAGGCCAGGTCTATGACGCCGGCACCAACATTGGAGGCCAGGTCTACCCTGCCAGCGCCGGCTACCGAGGCAATGTCTATAACGCCGACGACGGCTACGGAGGCCAGGTCTACCGCGCCGGCGCTGGCTAGGGAGGCAATGTCTACGCTGCCGGCGCCGGCTTGGGAGGCCAGGTCTACCCCACAGGCGCCGGCTTGGGAGGCCAGTTGTACCCCGCGGGCGCATGCAGGGAGGCCAGGTCTGCCCCGCCGGCGCCGGCTACGGAGGCCAGGTCTATCGCGCCGGTGCCAGCTAGGAAGAAAATGTCTACGCTGCCGGCGCCGGCTTGGGAGGCCAGGTCTACCCCGCCGGCGCTGGCTTGGGAAGCCAGGTCTAAGACTCCAGCGCCGGCAGGGAGGCCAGGTCTACCACGCCAGCGCCGGCTAGCGAGGCAATGTCTATGCCGTCGACGACGGCGAGGGAGGCCAGGTCTACAACTCCGGCATCGGCTAGGGAGGCCAGGTCTACGTCGTCGGGGCCGGCAGAGAGGCCAGGTCTACCCTGCCGGTGACGGGTAGGGAGACCAGTTCTAACCTGCCAGCGCCAACTAGGGAGGCCAGTTCTACGCCTCTGGCGCTGGCTTGAGAGGCCAAGTATACCCGGCCGGCGCCGCCTAGAGAGGCCAGGTCTACCCCACTGGCGCCGGCTTGGGAGGCAATGTCTACGCCGCCAACGCCAGCTAGGGAGGCCAGGTCTACCCTGCCTGCGCCGGCTACGGAGCCCAGGTCTATCCCGCCGGCGCCGGATAGGAAGAAAATGTATACGCAGCAAACGCCAGCTAAGGAGGCCAGGTCTACCCCGCCGGCGCCGGCTAGCGAGGCCAGGTCTACCCCGCCGGCGCCAGCAGGGAGGCCAGGTCTGCCCCGCCGGCACCGGCTAAGGAGGCCAGGTCTAACCCGACGGCGCCGGCTAGGCAGGCCAGGTCTATCGCGCCGGAGCCAGCTAGGGAGACAATGTCTACGCTGCCGGCGCACGCTTGAGAGGCCAGGTCTACCCCGCCGGTGCTGGCTTGGGAGGCCAGGTCTATGCCGCCGGCGCCGGCTTGGGAGGCCAGGTCTACGACTCCAGCGCCGGCAGGGAGGCCAGGTCTGCCACGCCAGCGCCGGCTAGCGAGGCAATGTCTATGCCATCGACGACGGCTAGGGAGGCCAGGTCTACAACGCCGGCATCGGCTTGGGAGGCCAGGTCTACCCCGCCAGCGCCGGCTAGCGAGGCAATGTCTATGCCGCCGCCGACGGCTACGGAGGCCAGGTCTACGCCGCCAGCGCCGGCTTGGGAGGCCAGGTCTACACCACCAGCGCCGGCTAAGAAGACAATGTATACGTATCCGGCGCCAGCTAGGGAGGCCAGGTCTACACCACCGGCGCTGGCTTGGAGGCCAGGTCTATGACGCCGGCACCAGCATTGGAGGCCAGGTCTACCCCGCCGGCGCCGGCTACCGAGGCAATGTCTATAACGCCGACGACGGCTAGGGAGGCCAGGTCTACCCCGTTGACGCCGGCAGGTAGGCCAAGTCTAACTCGCCTGTGCCGCCTAGGGAAGCCAGGTCTACCCCGCCGGCGTCGGCTAGGGATGCCACGGCTATCCCGCAGGCACCGGCAAGGGAGGCGATGTCTACGCCTCCGACGCCGGCTTGGGAGGCCGGGTGTACGCCGCCGGTGCCGGCAGGGAGGCCAGGTCTACCCCTCCAGCGCCGGTAGGGAAGCCAGGTCTACCCCGCTGGCGCCGGCTAGGGAGGCCAAGTCTACCCCGCTGGCGCCGGCAAGGGAGGCCAGGTCTACCATGCCGGCGCCGGCTAGGGAGGCCAGGTCTTACGCGCAGGCGCCGGTAGATAGGTCAGGTCTACCCCGACGGCGCCGGCTACAAAGTCCATGTCTACCGCGCCGACGACGGCTAGGGAAGCCAGGTCTACCCTGCCGGCGCCGGCAGGGAGGCCAGGTCTACCACGCCAGCGCCGGCTAGGGAGCCCAGGTCTACCCCGCCGGCGCTGGCTACGGAGGCCACGTTTATCCCGCCGGCGCCGGCTAGGAAGACAATGTATACGCAGCTGGCGCCAGCTAGGGAGGCCAGGTCTACAACACCGGCGCCAGCTTGGGAGGCCAGGACTACCATGCCAGCACCGGCTTGGGAGGCCAGGTCTACGCCGCCGGCGCCGGTTTGGGAGGCCAGGTCTATACTGCCGGCACCGGCAGGGAGGCCAGGTCTACGCCGCCGGCACCGGCTAGGGAGGCCAGGTCTATGACGCCGGCGCCGGCTAGCGAGGCAATGTCTATGACGCCGACGACGGCTAGGGAGGCCAGGTATAACCTGCTGGCACCGCCTACGGAGGCCTGGTCTACCACGCCGGCGCCGGCAGGGAGGCCAGGTCTATCCCGCTGGCGTCGGCTAGGAAGACAATATCTACGCTGCTGGCGCCAGCTAGGGAGTCCAGGTCTACGCCGCCGACGCCGGCTAGGGAGGCCAGGTCTACGTCGCCGGGGCCGGCAGAGAGGCCAGGTCTACCCTGCCGGTGACGGGTAGGGAGACCAGTTCTAACCTGCCAGCGCCAACTAGGGAGGCCAGTTCTATGCCTCTGGCGCTGGCATGAGAGGCCAAGTATACCCGGCCGGCGCCGCCTAGAGAGGCCAGGTCTACCCCACTGGCGCCATCTTGGGAGGCAATGTCTACGCCGCTGACGCCAGCTAGGGAGGCCAGGTCTACCATGCCGGCGCCGGCTACGGAGCCCAGGTCTATCCCGCCGGCGCCGGATAGGAAGAAAATATATACGCAGCCAACGCCAGCTAAGGAGGCAAGGTCTACCCCGCCGGCGCCGGGTAGCGAGGCCAGGTCTACCCCGCCGGCGCCAGCAGGGAGGCCAGGTCTGCCCCGCCGGCACCGGCTACGGAGGCCAGGTCTACACCGCCGGCGCCGGCTTGGGAGGCAGGTCTACCATGCCGTCGCCAGCTAGGGAGGCCAGGTCTACCACGCCAGCGCCAGCTAGGGAGGCCAGGTCTACAACACCGGCGCCAGCTTGGGAGGCCAGGACTACCATGCCAGCACCGGCTAGGGAGGCCAGGTCTACGCCGCCGGCGCCGGTTTGGGAGGCCAGGTCTATACTGCCGGCGCCGGCAGGGAGGCCAAGTCTACCCCGCCGGCGCCGGCTAGGGAGGCCAGGTCTATGACGCCGGCACCAGCATTGGAGGCCAGGTCTACCCCGCCGGCGCCGGCTACCGAGGCAATGTCTATAACGCCGACGACGGCTAGGGAGGCCAGGTCTACCCCGTTGACGCCGGCAGGTAGGCCAAGTCTAACTCGCCGGTGCCGCCTAGGGAAGCCAGGTCTACCCCGCCGGCGTCGGCTAGGGATGCCACGGCTATCCCGCAGGCACCGGCAAGGGAGGCGATGTCTACGCCTCCGACGCCGGCTTGGGAGGCCGGGTGTACGCCGCCGGCGCCGGCAGGGAGGCCAGGTCTACCCCTCCAGCGCCGGTAGGGAAGCCAGGTCTACCCCGCTGGCGCCGGCTAGGGAGGCCAAGTCTACCCCGCTGGCGCCGGCAAGGGAGGCCAGGTCTACCATGCCGGCGCCGGCTAGGGAGGCCAGGTCTTACGCGCAGGCGCCGGTAGATAGGTCAGGTCTACCCCGACGGCGCCGGCTACAAAGTCCATGTCTACCGCGCCGACGACGGCTAGGGAAGCCAGGTCTACCCTGCCGGCGCCGGCAGGGAGGCCAGGTCTACCACGCCAGCGCCGGCTAGGGAGCCCAGGTCTACCCCGCCGGCGCTGGCTACGGAGGCCACGTTTATCCCGCCGGCGCCGGCTAGGAAGACAATGTATACGCAGCTGGCGCCAGCTAGGGAGGCCAGGACTACCATGCCAGCACCGGCTTGGGAGGCCAGGTCTACCATGCCGGCGCCGGCTACGGAGCCCAGGTCTATCCCGCCGGCGCCGGATAGGAAGAAAATGTATACGCAGCCAACGCCAGCTAAGGAGGCCAGGTCTACCCCGCCGGCGCCGGGTAGCGAGGCCAGGTCTACCCCGCCGGCGCCAGCAGGGAGGCCAGGTCTGCCCCGCCGGCACCGGCTACGGAGGCCAGGTCTACACCGCCGGCGCCGGCTTGGGAGGCAGGTCTACCATGCCGTCGCCAGCTAGGGAGGCCAGGTCTACCACGCCAGCGCCAGCTAGGGAGGCCAGGTCTACAACACCGGCGCCAGCTTGGGAGGCCAGGACTACCATGCCAGCACCGGCTAGGGAGGCCAGGTCTACGCCGCCGGCGCCGGTTTGGGAGGCCAGGTCTATACTGCCGGCGCCGGCAGGGAGGCCAAGTCTACCCCGCCGGCGCCGGCTTGGGAGGCCAGGTCTATGACGCCGGCACCAGCATTGGAGGCCAGGTCTACCCCGCCGGCGCCGGCTACCGAGGCAATGTCTATAACGCCGACGACGGCTAGGGAGGCCAGGTCTACCCCGTTGACGCCGGCAGGTAGGCCAAGTCTAACTCGCCGGTGCCGCCTAGGGAAGCCAGGTCTACCCCGCCGGCGTCGGCTAGGGATGCCACGGCTATCCCGCAGGCACCGGCAAGGGAGGCGATGTCTACGCCTCCGACGCCGGCTTGGGAGGCCGGGTGTACGCCGCCGGCGCCGGCAGGGAGGCCAGGTCTACCCCTCCAGCGCCGGTAGGGAAGCCAGGTCTACCCCGCTGGCGCCGGCTAGGGAGGCCAAGTCTACCCCGCTGGCGCCGGCAAGGGAGGCCAGGTCTACCATGCCGGCGCCGGCTAGGGAGGCCAGGTCTTACGCGCAGGCGCCGGTAGATAGGTCAGGTCTACCCCGACGGCGCCGGCTACAAAGTCCATGTCTACCGCGCCGACGACGGCTAGGGAAGCCAGGTCTACCCTGCCGGCGCCGGCAGGGAGGCCAGGTCTACCACGCCAGCGCCGGCTAGGGAGCCCAGGTCTACCCCGCCGGCGCTGGCTACGGAGGCCACGTTTATCCCGCCGGCGCCGGCTAGGAAGACAATGTATACGCAGCTGGCGCCAGCTAGGGAGGCCAGGTCTACAACACCGGCGTCAGCTTGGGAGGCCAGGACTACCATGCCAGCACCGGCTTGGGAGGCCAGGTCTACCATGCCGGCGCCGGCTACGGAGCCCAGGTCTATCCCGCCGGCGCCGGATAGGAAGAAAATGTATACGCAGCCAACGCCAGCTAAGGAGGCCAGGTCTACCCCGCCGGCGCCGGGTAGCGAGGCCAGGTCTACCCCGCCGGCGCCAGCAGGGAGGCCAGGTCTGCCCCGCCGGCACCGGCTACGGAGGCCAGGTCTACACCGCCGGCGCCGGCTTGGGAGGCAGGTCTACCATGCCGTCGCCAGCTAGGGAGGCCAGGTCTACCACGCCAGCGCCAGCTAGGGAGGCCAGGTCTACAACACCGGCGCCAGCTTGGGAGGCCAGGACTACCATGCCAGCACCGGCTAGGGAGGCCAGGTCTACGCCGCCGGTGCCGGTTTGGGAGGCCAGGTCTATACTGCCGGCGCCGGCAGGGAGGCCAAGTCTACCCCGCCGGCGCCGGCTAGGGAGGCCAGGTCTATGACGCCGGCACCAGCATTGGAGGCCAGGTCTACCCCGCCGGCGCCGGCTACCGAGGCAATGTCTATAACGCCGACGACGGCTAGGGAGGCCAGGTCTACCCCGTTGACGCCGGCAGGTAGGCCAAGTCTAACTCGCCTGTGCCGCCTAGGGAAGCCAGGTCTACCCCGCCGGCGTCGGCTAGGGATGCCACGGCTATCCCGCAGGCACCGGCAAGGGAGGCGATGTCTACGCCTCCGACGCCGGCTTGGGAGGCCGGGTGTACGCCGCCGGCGCCGGCAGGGAGGCCAGGTCTACCCCTCCAGCGCCGGTAGGGAAGCCAGGTCTACCCCGCTGGCGCCGGCTAGGGAGGCCAAGTCTACCCCGCTGGCGCCGGCAAGGGAGGCCAGGTCTACCATGCCGGCGCCGGCTAGGGAGGCCAGGTCTTACGCGCAGGCGCCGGTAGATAGGTCAGGTCTACCCCGACGGCGCCGGCTACAAAGTCCATGTCTACCGCGCCGACGACGGCTAGGGAAGCCAGGTCTACCCTGCCGGCGCCGGCATGGAGGCCAGGTCTACCACGCCAGCGCCGGCTAGGGAGCCCAGGTCTACCCCGCCGGCGCTGGCTACGGAGGCCACGTTTATCCCGCCGGCGCCGGCTAGGAAGACAATGTATACGCAGCTGGCGCCAGCTAGGGAGGCCAGGTCTACAACACCGGCGCCAGCTTGGGAGGCCAGGACTACCATGCCAGCACCGGCTTGGGAGGCCAGGTCTACGCCGCCGGCGCCGGTTTGGGAGGCCAGGTCTATACTGCCGGCACCGGCAGGGAGGCCAGGTCTACGCCGCCGGCGCCGGCTAGGGAGGCCAGGTCTATGACGCCGGCGCCGGCTAGCGAGGCAATGTCTATGACGCCGACGACGGCTAGGGAGGCCAGGTATAACCTGCTGGCACCGCCTACGGAGGCCTGGTCTACCACGCCGGCGCCGGCAGGGAGGCCAGGTCTATCCCGCTGGCGTCGGCTAGGAAGACAATATCTACGCTGCTGGCGCCAGCTAGGGAGTCCAGGTCTACGCCGCCGACGCCGGCTAGGGAGGCCAGGTCTACGTCGCCGGGGCCGGCAGAGAGGCCAGGTCTACCCTGCCGGTGACGGGTAGGGAGACCAGTTCTAACCTGCCAGCGCCAACTAGGGAGGCCAGTTCTATGCCTCTGGCGCTGGCTTGAGAGGCCAAGTATACCCGGCCGGCGCCGCCTAGAGAGGCCAGGTCTACCCCACTGGCGCCATCTTGGGAGGCAATGTCTACCCCGCCGGCGCCGGCTAGCGAGGCCAGGTCTACCCCGCCGGCGCCAGCAGGGAGGCCAGGTCTGCCCCGCCGGCACTGGCTACGGAGGCCAGGTGTAACCCGACGGCGCCGGCTAGGGAGGCCAGGTCTATCGCGCCGGCGCCAGCTAGGAAGACAATGTCTACGCTGCCGGCGCACGCTTGAGAGGCCAGGTCTACCCCGCCGGCGCTGGCAGGGAGTCCAGGTCTACCTCTCCAGCGCCGGTAGGGAAGCCAGGTCTACCCCCCTGGCGCCGGCTAGGGAAGCCAAGTCTACCCCGCTGGCGCCGGCAAGGGAGGCCAGGTCTACCATGCCGGCGCCGGCTAGGGAGGCCAGGTCTCCACCTCCAGCGCCGGTAGGGAAGCCAGGTCTACCCTGCTGGCGCAGGCTAGGGAGACCAAGTCTACCCCGCTGGCGCCGGCAAGGGAGGCCAGGTCTACCATGCCGGCGCCGGCTACGGAGCCCAGGTCTATCCCGCCGGCGCCGGCTAGCGAGGCCAGGTCTACCCCGCCAGCGCCGGCTTGGGAGGCCAGGTATACACCGCCGGCTCCGGCAGGGAGGCCAGGTCTACACCACCGGCGCCGGCTTGGGAGGCCAGGACTACCATGCCAGCGCCGGCTTGGGAGGCCAGGTCTACGCCGCCGGTGCCAGCTTGGGAGGCCAGGTCTACCCCGCCGGCGCCGGCAGGGAGGCCAGGTCTACCACGCCAGCACCGGCTAGGGAGCCCAGGTCTACCCCGCCGGCGCTGGCTACGGAGGCCAGGTTTATCCCGCCGGCGCCGGCTAGGAAGACAATGTATACGCAGCCGGCGCCAGCTAGGGAGGCCAGGTCTACAACACCGGCGCCAGCTTGGGAGGCCAGGACTACCATGCCAGCACCGGCTAGGGAGGCCAGGTCTACGCCGCCGGCGCCGGCAGGGAGGCCAGGTCTACACCTCCAGCGCCGGTAGGGAAGCCAGGTCTACCCTGCTGGCGCCGGCTAGGGAGGCCAAGTCTACCCCGCTGGCGCCGGCAAGGGAGGCCAGGTCTACCATGCCGGCGCAGGCTAGGGAGGCCAGGTCTACCGCGCAGGCGCCGGCAGATAGGTCAGGTCTACCCCGACGGCGCCGGCTACAAAGCCCATGTCTACCGCGCCGACGACTGCTAGGGAAGCCAGGTCTGCCCCGCTGGCACCGGCTACGGAGGCCAGGTCTAACCCGACGGCGCCGGCTAGGGAGGCCAAGTCTTCCCCGCTGGCGCCGGCAAGGGAAGCCAGGTCTACCATGCCGGCGCCGGCTAGGGAGAACAGGTCTACCGCGCAGGCGCCGGCAGATAGGTCAGGTCTACCCCGACGGCGCCGGCTACAAAGTCCATGTCTACCGCGACGACGACGGCTAGGGAAGCCAGGTCTACCCTGCCGGCGCCGGCAGGGAGGCCAGGTCTACCATGCCGGCGCCGTCTACTGAGGCCAGGTCTACCCCGCCTGCGCCGGCTAAGAAGACAATGTATACGCAGCCGGCGCCAGCTAGGGAGGCCAGGTCTACGCCGCCGGTGCCGGCAGGGAGGCCAGGACTTCCCCGCCGGCGCCGGCTAGGGAGGCCAGCTCTACGCCACCGGCGCTGGCTTGGGAAGCCATGTCTACCCCGCCTGCGCCGGCAGGGAGGCCAGGTTTACGCCTCCGGCACCGGCTACGGAGTCCAGGTGTACCCCGCCGGCACCGGCTAGGGAGGCCAAGTCTACCCAGCCTGCGCCACCTAGAGAGTCCAGGTCTACCCAGCCGTCGCCGGCTAGAGAGGCAATGTCTACGCTGCCGACGCCGGCTAAGGAGGCCAGGACTACCCCCCGCCACCGACAGGGAGGCCAGGTCTTCCCAGCCAGTGGCGGCTAGGGTGGCTATGTCTAACATGCCGGCGCCAGTTAGGGATGCCAGGTCTACGCTGCCGGTGCCGGCTTGGGAGGCCAGGTCTACCCCGCCGGCGCCGGCAGGGAGGCCAGGTCTACCACGCCAGCACCGGCTAGGGAGCCCAGGTCTACCCCGCCGGCGCTGGCTACGGAGGCCAGGTTTATCCCGCCGGCGCCGGCTAGGAAGACAATGTATACGCAGCCGGCGCCAGCTAGGGAGGCCAGGTCTACAACACCGGCGCCAGCTTGGGAGGCCAGGACTACCATGCCAGCACTGGCTAGGGAGGCCAGGTCTACGCCGCCGGCGCCGGCAGGGAGGCCAGGTCTACACCTCCAGCGCCGGTAGGGAAGCCAGGTCTACCCTGCTGGCGCCGGCTAGGGAGGCCAAGTCTACCCCGCTGGCGCCGGCAAGGGAGGCCAGGTCTACCATGCCGGCGCAGGCTAGGGAGGCCAGGTCTACCGCGCAGACGCCGGCAGATAGGTCAGGTCTACCCCGACGGCGCCGGCTACAAAGCCCATGTCTACCGCGCCGACGACGGCTAGGGAAGCCAGGTCTGCCCCGCTGGCACCGGCTACGGAGGCCAGGTCTAACCCGACGGCGCCGGCTAGGGAGGCCAAGTCTTCCCCGCTGGCGCCGGCAAGGGAAGCCAGGTCTACCATGCCGGCGCCGGCTAGGGAGAACAGGTCTACCGCGCAGGCGCCGGCAGATATGTCAGGTCTACCCCGCCGGTGCCAGCTTGGGAGGCCAGGTCTACCCCGCCGGCACCGGCAGGGAGGCCAGGTCTACCACGCCAGCACCGGCTAGGGAGCCCAGGTCTACCCCGCCGGCGCTGGCTACGGAGTCCAGGTTTATCCCGCCGGCGCCGGCTAGGAAGACAATGTATACGCAGCCGGCGCCAGCTAGGGAGGCCAGGTCTACAACACCGGCGCCAGCTTGGGAGGCCAGGACTACCATGCCAGCACCGGCTAGGGAGGCCAGGTCTACGCCGCCGGCGCCGGCAGGGAGGCCAGGTCTACACCTCCAGCGCCGGTAGGGAAGCCAGGTCTACCCTGCTGGCGCCGGCTAGGGAGGCCAAGTCTGCCCCGCCGGCACCGGCTACGGAGGCCAGGTCTAACCCGACGGCGCCGGCTAGGGAGGCCAGGTCTATCGCGCTGGCGCCAGCTAGGAAGACAATGTCTACGCTGCCGGCGCACGCTTGAGAGGCCAGGTCTACCCCGCCGGCGCCGGCTTGGGAGACCAGGTCTATGCCGCCGGTACCGGCTTGGGAGGCCAGGTCTACCCCGCCGGCGCCGGCTTGGGAGGCCAGGTCTACGATTCCAGCGCCGGCAGGGAGGCCAGGTCTACCACGCCAGCGCCGGCTAGCGAGGCAATGTCTATGCCGCCGCCGACGGCTAGGGAGGCCAGGTCTACGACGCCGGCATCGGCTTGGGAGGCCAGGTCTACACCGCTGGCTCCGGCAGGGAGGCCAGGTCTACGCCGCTGGTGCCGGCTAGGGAGGCCAGGTCTATCCCGCCGGTGCCGGCTAGGAAGACAATGTATACGCAGCCGGCGCCAGCTAGGGAGGCCAGGTCTACACCACCAGCGCCGGCTTGGGAGGCCAGGACTACCATGCCAGCGCCGGCTTGGGAGGCCAGGTCTACGCCGCCGGTGCCAGCTTGGGAGGCCAGGTCTACCCCGCCGGCGCCGGCAGGGAGGCCAGGTCTACCAGGCCAGCGCCGGCTAGGGAGCCCAGGTCTACCCCGCCGGCGCTGGCTACGGAGGCCAGGTTTATCCCGCCGGCGCCGGCTAGGAAGACAATGTATACGCAGCCAGCGCCAGCTAGGGAGGCCAGGTCTACAACACCGGCGCCAGCTTGGGAGGCCAGGACTACCATGCCAGCACCGGCTAGGGAGGCCAGGTCTACGCCGCCGGCGCCGGTTTGGGAGGCCAGGTCTATGACGCCGGCGCCGGTTTGGGAGGCCAGGTCTATACTGCCGGCGCCGGCAGGGAGGCCAAGTCTACCCCGCCAGCGCCGGCTAGGGAGGCCAGGTCTATGACGCTGGCACCGGCTAGCGAGGAAATGTGTACGCCGCCGACGCTGGCTAGGGAGGCCAGGTATAACCTGCTGGCACCGCCTACGGAGGCCTGGTCTACCACGCCGGCGCCGGCAGGGAGGCCAGGTCTATCCCGCCGGCGTCGGCTAGGAAGACAATATCTACGCTGCTGACGCCAGCTAGGGAGTCCAGGTCTACGCCGACGACGCCGGCTAGGGAGGCCAGGTCTACCCTGCCGGTGACGGATAGGGAGACCAGTTCTAACCTGCCAGCGCCAACTAGGGAGGCCAGTTCTACGCCTCTGGCGCTGGCTTGAGAGGCCAAGTATACCCGGCCGGCGCCGCCTAGAGAGGCCAGGTCTACCCCACTGGCGCCGGCTTGGGAGGCAATGTCTACGCCGCCGACGCCAGCTAGGGAGGCCAGGTCTACACCACCGGCGCCGGCTTGGAGGCCAGGTCTATGACGCCGGCACCAGCATTGGAGGCCAGGTCTACCCCGCCGGCGCCGGCTACCGAGGCAATGTCTATAATGCCGACGACGGCTAGGGAGGCCAGGTCTACCCTGCCGGCGCCGGCTTGGGACTCCAGGTCTACTACAGCGGCGCCGGCAGGGAGGCCAGGTCTACGCCGCCGGCGCCGGCTACGGAGGCCAGGTCTACCCCACCGGCGCCAGCTTGGGAGTCCAGGTCTACTATACCGGCGCCGGCTAGAAAGACAATGTATACGCTTCCGGCGGCAGCTAGGGAGGCCAGGTCTACCCCACAGGCGCCGGCTTGGGAGGCCAGGTCTACCATGCCGGCGCCGGCTAGGGAGGCCAGGTCTACACCGCTGGCGCCGGCTGGGAAGGCCAGGTGTACCCCGCGGGCGCATGCAGGGAGGCCAGGTCTCCCCGCCGGCGCCGGCTAGGGAGGCCAGGTCTATCGCGCCGGTGCCAGCTAGGAAGAAAATGTCTACGCTGCCAGCACAGGCTTGAGAGGCCAGGTCTACCCCGCCGGCGCCGGCTTGAGAGGCCAGGTCTATGCCGCCGGCTCCGGCTTGGGAGGCCAGGTCTACCCCGCCGGCGCCGGCTTGGGAGGCCAGGTCTAAGACTCCAGCGCCGGCAGGGAGGCCAGGTCTACCACTCCAGCGCCGGCTAGCGAGGCAATGTCTATGCCGCCGCCGACGGCTAGGGAGGCCAGGTCTACGTCGCCGGCATCAGCTTGGGAGGCCAGGTCTACCCCGCCAGCGCCGGCTAGCGAGGCAATGTCTATGCCGTCGCTGACGGCTACGGAGGCCAGGTCTACGACGCCGGAGCCGGCTTGGGAGGCCAGGTCTACACCACCAGCGCCGGCTAAGAAGACAATGTATACGTATCCGGCGCCAGCTAGGGAGGCCAGGTCTACACCACCGGCACCGGCTTGGAGGCCAGGTCTATGACGCCGGCACCAGCATTGGAGGCCAGGACTACCCCGCCGGCGCCGGCTACCGAGGCAATGTCTATAACGCTGACGACGGCTAGGGAGGCCAGGTCTACCCCGCTGGCGCCGGCAGGTAGGCCAAGTCTAACTCACCGGTGCCGGCTAGGGAAGCTAGGTCTACCCCGCCGGCGTCGGCTAGGGATGCCACGGCTATCCCGCAGGCACTGGGATGGGAGGCGATGTCTACACCTCCGACGCCGGCTTGGGAAGCCGGGTGTACGCCGCCGGCGCTGGCTTGGGAGGCCAGGTCTACTCCGCCGGCGATGGCAGGGAGGCCAGGTCTACCACGCCGACGCCAGCAGGGAGGCCAGGTCTACGCCGCCGGCGCCGCCTAGAGAGGCGAGGTCTACCCCACCGGCGCTGACTAGGAAGACAATGTATACGCATCCGGCGGCAGCTAGAGAGGCCAGGTCTACCCCACAGGCGCCGGCTTGGGAGGCCAGGTCTACCATGCCGGCGCCGGCTAGGGAGGCCAGGTCTACACCGCTGGCGCCGGCTTGGAAAGCTAGGTGTACCCCGCGGGCGCATGCAGGGAGGCCAGGTCTGCCCCGCCGGCGCCGGCTACGGAGGCCAGGTCTATCACGCCGGTGCCAGCTAGGAACAAAATGTCTATGCTGCTGGCGCCGGCTTGGGAGGCCAGGTCTACCCCGACGGCACCGGCTAGGGAGGCCAAGTCTACCCCACTGGCGCCGGCAAGGGAGGCCAGGTCTACCCCGCCGGCGCCGGCAGGGAGGCCAGGTCTACCACGCCGACGCCAGCAGGGAGGCCAGGTCTACGCCGCCGGCGCCGCCTAGAGAGGCGAGGTCTACCCCACTGGCGCCGACTAGGAAGACAATGTATACGCATCCGGCGGCAGCTAGGGAGGCCAGGTCTACCCCACAGGCGCCGGCTTGGGAGGCCAGGTCTACCATGCCGGCGCCGGCTAGGGAGGCAATGTCTACGCCGCCGGCGCCGGCTTGGGAGGCCAGGTCTACGCCGCCGGCGCTGCCTTGGGAGGCTAGGTCTACCCCGCCAACGCCAGCAGGGAGGCCAGGTCTACCCCGATGGCGCCGGCGGGGAGGCCAGGTCTACCCCACCGGCGCCGGCTTGGGACTCCAGGTCTACTACACCGGCGCCGGCAGGGAGGCCAGGTCTATGGCGCCGGCGCCGGCTTGGGAGGCCAGGTCTACCCCACGGGCGCCGGCAGGGAGTCCAGGTCTACCCTGCTGGCGCCGAAAGGGAGGCCATATCTACCCCGCCGGCCCCAGCTAGGGTGGCCAGGTCTACGCCGCCGGCGCTGGCTTGGGAGGCCAGGTCTACCCCGCCGGCGCCGGCAGGGAGGCCAGGTCTAACTCACCGTTGCCGGCTAGGGAGGACAGGTCTACCCCGCCAACGCCTGCAGGGAGGTCAGGTCTACCACGCCGACGCCGGCTAGGGAGGCCAGGTCTACCCCGTCGGCTCGTGCTAGGGAGGAAAAGTCTACGCTGCCGATGCCGGCTAGGGAGGCCAGGTCAATGACGCCGGCGCCGGTAGGGAGGCCAGGTCTACCCCGCCGTCACCGGATATGGAGGCCAGGTCTACGCCGTCGTCGCCGGATATGGAGGCCAGGTCTACCCAGCCGGCGCCGGCTAAGGAGGCCATGTCTACCCCGCCGGCGCCGGCTTGGGAGGCCAGGTCTACACCACCGGCACCGGCAGGGAGGCCAGGTCTACCTTTCCGGCGCCGCCAGGGTGTCCAGGTCTACCCCACCGGCGCCGGCTTCTGAGGCCAGGTCTATCATGCCGGCGCCGGCTACAGAGGCCAGGTCTACCCTGGCGGCGCCGGCAGGGAGGCCAGGTCTACCCCGCCGGCTCCGGCAGGGAGGCTAGGTCTTCCTTTTCGGTGCCGGCTAGGGAGGCCAGATCTACTCCGCCGGCGCCGGCTAGGGAGGCCAGGTCTATGATGCCGGCGGCGGCTTGGGAGGCCAGGTCTACCCCGCCATTCACCGGATATGGAGGCCAGGTCTACCCCGCCGGCGCCGGCTAAGGAGGCCATGTCTACCCCGCCGGCGCCAGTTTGGGAGGTCAGGTCTACCACGCTGGCACAGATAGGGAGGCCAGGTCTACCCCGCCGGAGACGGCTAGCGAGTCCAGGTCTAATATACCGGCGCCGGATAGGAAGGCCAGGTCTACGCCGCCGGCGCCGGCTTGGGAGGCCAGGTCTATGCCACCGTCTCCGGCTTGGGAGGCCAGGTCTACCACGCCGGCGCCGGCAGGGATGCCAGGTCTACCCCGCCGGCCCCGGCAGGGAGGCCAGGTCTACGCCGACGGCGCCGGCCAGGGAGGCAATGTCTACATCGCCAACGCTGGCTAGGGAGGCCAGGTCTACCCAGACGGCGCTGGCTTGGGAGGCCAGGTCTACCCCGCCGGCGCTGGCAGGGAGGCCAGGTCTAACTCACCGGCGCCGGCTAGGGAGGCCAGGTCTACCCCGCCAACGCCTGCAGGGAGGCCAGGTCTACCCCGCTGGCACCGGCTAGGGAGGCAATGTCTACGCCGCCGGTGCCGGCTTGGGAGGCCAGGTCTACCCCGCCGGCGCCGGTAGGGTTGCCAGGTGTACACCGACGGCGCCGGCTATGAAGCCCAGGTCTACCCCTCCGGCGCCGGCTAGGGAGTCCAGGTCTATTCCGCTGGCGCCGGTTAGGAAGACAATGTATACGCAGCCGGCGCCACCTAGGGAGGCCAGGTGTACGCCGCCGGCGTGGGCTTGGGAGGCCAGGTCTACCCAGACGGCGCCAGCTTGGGAGGCCAGGTCTACGCCGCCGGCGCTGGCTTGGGAGGCCAGGTCTATGCCGCCGGCTCCGGCTTGGGAGGCCAGGTCTACCCCGCCGGCGCCGGCTTGGGAGGCCAGGTCTAAGACTCCAGCGCCGGCAGGGAGGCCAGGTCTACCACTCCAGCGCCGGCTAGCGAGGCAATGTCTATGCCGCCGCCGACGGCTAGGGAGGCCAGGTCTACGTCGCCGGCATCAGCTTGGGAGGCCAGGTCTACCCCGCCAGCGCCGGCTAGCGAGGCAATGTCTATGCCGTCGCTGACGGCTACGGAGGCCAGGTCTACGACGCCGGAGCCGGCTTGGGAGGCCAGGTCTACACCACCAGCGCCGGCTAAGAAGACAATGTATACGTATCCGGCGCCAGCTAGGGAGGCCAGGTCTACACCACCGGCACCGGCTTGGAGGCCAGGTCTATGACGCCGGCACCAGCATTGGAGGCCAGGACTACCCCGCCGGCGCCGGCTACCGAGGCAATGTCTATAACGCCGACGACGGCTAGGGAGGCCAGGTCTACCCCGCTGGCGCCGGCAGGTAGGCCAAGTCTAACTCACCGGTGCCGGCTAGGGAAGCTAGGTCTACCCCGCCGGCGTCGGCTAGGGATGCCACGGCTATCCCGCAGGCACTGGGATGGGAGGCGATGTCTACACCTCCGACGCCGGCTTGGGAAGCCGGGTGTACGCCGCCGGCGCTGGCTTGGGAGGCCAGGTCTACTCCGCCGGCGATGGCAGGGAGGCCAGGTCTACCACGCCGACGCCAGCAGGGAGGCCAGGTCTACGCCGCCGGCGCCGCCTAGAGAGGCGAGGTCTACCCCACCGGCGCTGACTAGGAAGACAATGTATACGCATCCGGCGGCAGCTAGAGAGGCCAGGTCTACCCCACAGGCGCCGGCTTGGGAGGCCAGGTCTACCATGCCGGCGCCGGCTAGGGAGGCCAGGTCTACACCGCTGGCGCCGGCTTGGAAAGCTAGGTGTACCCCGCGGGCGCATGCAGGGAGGCCAGGTCTGCCCCGCCGGCGCCGGCTACGGAGGCCAGGTCTATCACGCCGGTGCCAGCTAGGAACAAAATGTCTATGCTGCTGGCACCGGCTTGGGAGGCCAGGTCTACCCCGACGGCACCGGCTAGGGAGGCCAAGTCTACCCCACTGGCGCCGGCAAGGGAGGCCAGGTCTACCCCGCCGGCGCCGGCAGGGAGGCCAGGTCTACCACGCCGACGCCAGCAGGGAGGCCAGGTCTACGCCGCCGGCGCCGCCTAGAGAGGCGAGGTCTACCCCACTGGCGCCGACTAGGAAGACAATGTATACGCATCCGGCGGCAGCTAGGGAGGCCAGGTCTACCCCGCCGGCGCCGGCAGGGAGGCCAGGTCTACCATGCCGGCGCCGGCTAGGGAGGCAATGTCTACGCCGCCGGCGCCGGCTTGGGAGGCCAGGTCTACGCCGCCGGCGCTGCCTTGGGAGGCTAGGTCTACCCCGCCAACGCCAGCAGGGAGGCCAGGTCTACCCCGATGGCGCCGGCGGGGAGGCCAGGTCTACCCCACCGGCGCCGGCTTGGGACTCCAGGTCTACTACACCGGCGCCGGCAGGGAGGCCAGGTCTATGGCGCCGGCGCCGGCTTGGGAGGCCAGGTCTACCCCACGGGCGCCGGCAGGGAGTCCAGGTCTACCCTGCTGGCGCCGAAAGGGAGGCCATATCTACCCCGCCGGCCCCAGCTAGGGTGGCCAGGTCTACGCCGCCGGCGCTGGCTTGGGAGGCCAGGTCTACCCCGCCGGCGCCGGCAGGGAGGCCAGGTCTAACTCACCGTTGCCGGCTAGGGAGGACAGGTCTACCCCGCCAACGCCTGCAGGGAGGTCAGGTCTACCACGCCGACGCCGGCTAGGGAGGCCAGGTCTACCCCGTCGGCTCGTGCTAGGGAGGAAAAGTCTACGCTGCCGATGCCGGCTAGGGAGGCCAGGTCAATGACGCCGGCGCCGGTAGGGAGGCCAGGTCTACCCCGCCGTCACCGGATATGGAGGCCAGGTCTACGCCGTCGTCGCCGGATATGGAGGCCAGGTCTACCCAGCCGGCGCCGGCTAAGGAGGCCATGTCTACCCCGCCGGCGCCGGCTTGGGAGGCCAGGTCTACACCACCGGCACCGGCAGGGAGGCCAGGTCTACCTTTCCGGCGCCGCCAGGGTGTCCAGGTCTACCCCACCGGCGCCGGCTTCTGAGGCCAGGTCTATCATGCCGGCGCC
The DNA here is from genome assembly GCF_026419915.1 of Harpia harpyja. NCBI lineage: Eukaryota > Metazoa > Chordata > Aves > Accipitriformes > Accipitridae > Harpia > Harpia harpyja. Next base: position 42,372,737 of record NC_068953.1, on the reverse strand, counting down.
GGCTACAGAGGCCAGGTCTACCCTGGCGGCGCCGGCAGGGAGGCCAGGTCTACCCCGCCGGCTCCGGCAGGGAGGCTAGGTCATCCTTTTCGGTGCCGGCTAGGGAGGCCAGATCTACTCCGCCGGCGCCGGCTAGGGAGGCCAGGTCTATGATGCCGGCGGCGGCTTGGGAGGCCAGGTCTACCCCGCCATTCACCGGATATGGAGGCCAGGTCTACCCCGCCGGCGCCGGCTAAGGAGGCCATGTCTACCCCGCCGGCGCCAGTTTGGGAGGTCAGGTCTACCACGCTGGCACAGATAGGGAGGCCAGGTCTACCCCGCCGGAGACGGCTAGCGAGTCCAGGTCTAATATACCGGCGCCGGATAGGAAGGCCAGGTCTACGCCGCCGGCGCCGGCTTGGGAGGCCAGGTCTATGCCACCGTCTCCGGCTTGGGAGGCCAGGTCTACCACGCCGGCGCCGGCAGGGATGCCAGGTCTACCCCGCCGGCCCCGGCAGGGAGGCCAGGTCTACGCCGACGGCGCCGGCCAGGGAGGCAATGTCTACATCGCCAACGCTGGCTAGGGAGGCCAGGTCTACCCAGACGGCGCTGGCTTGGGAGGCCAGGTCTACGCCGGCGTCGCCGGGTTGGGAGGCCACGTCTATCCCGCCGGCGCAGGCTTGGGAGGCCAGGTCTACTCCGCCGGCGCCGGCAGGGAGGCCAGGCCTACCACGCCGGTGCCAGCAGGGAGGCCAGGTCTACGCCGCCGGCGCCGGCTTGGGAGGCCAGGTCTAACCCGCCGGCGCTGGCAGGGAGGCCAGGTCTAACTCACCGGCGCCGGCTAGGGAGGCCAGGTCTACCCCGCCAACGTTTGCAGGGATGCCAGGTCTACCCCGCTGGCACCGGCTAGGGAGACAATGTCTACGCCGCCGGTGCCGGCTTGGGAGGCCAGGTCTACCTCGCCGGCGCCGGCAGGGTTGCCAGGTGTACACCGACGGCGCCGGCTATGAAGCCCAGGTCTACCCCTCCGGCGGCGGCTAGGGAGTCCAGGTCTATTCCGCCGGCGCTGGTTAGGAAGACAATGTATACGCAGCCGGCACCAGCTAGGGAGGCCAGGTGTACGCCGCCGGCTTCGGCTTGGGAGGCCAGGTCTACCCCGCCGGCGCTGGCAGGGAGGCCAGGTCTAACTCACCGTTGCCGGCTAGGGAGGACAGGTCTACCCCGCCAACGCCTGCAGGGAGGTCAGGTCTACCACGCCGACGCCGGCTAAGGAGGCCAGGTCTACGCCGGCGCCGCCGGCTTGGGAGGCCACGTCTATCCCGCCGGCGCAGGCTTGGGAGGCCAGGTCTACTCCGCCGGCGCCGGCAGGGAGGCCAGGTCTACCACGCCGGTGCCAGCAGGGAGGCCAGGTCTACGCCGCCGGCGCCGGCTTGGGAGGCCAGGTCTACGCCGCTGGTGCCGGCTAGGGAGGCCAGGTCTATCCCGCCGTTGTCGGCTAGGAAGACAATGTATACGCAGCCGGCGCCAGCTAGGGAGGCCAGGTCTACACCACCAGCGCCGGCTTGGGAGGCCAGGACTACCATGCCAGCGCCGGCTTGGGAGGCCAGGTCTACGCCGCTGGTGCCAGCTTGGGAGGCCAGGTCTACCCTGCCGGCGCCGGCAGGGAGGCCAGGTCTACCACGCCAGCGCCGGCTAGGGAGCCCAGGTCTACCCCGCCGGCGCTGGCTACGGAGGCCAGGTTTATCCCGCCGGCGCCGGCTAGGAAGACAATGTATACACAGCCAGCGCCAGCTAGGGAGGCCAGGTCTACAACACCGGCGCCAGCTTGGGAGGCCAGGACTACCATGCCAGCACCGGCTAGGGAGGCCAGGTCTACGCCGCCGGCGCCGGTTTGGGAGGCCAGGTCTATACTGCCGGCGCCGGCAGGGAGGCCAAGTCTACCCCGCCGGCGCCGGCTAGGGAGGCCAGGTCTATGACGCCGGCACCGGCTAGCGAGGAAATGTGTACGCCGCCAACGCTGGCTAGGGAGGCCAGGTATAACCTGCTGGCACCGCCTACGGAGGCCTGGTCTACCACGCCGGCGCCGGCAGGGAGGCCAGGTCTATCCCGCCGGCGTCGGCTAGGAAGACAATATCTACGCTGCTGACGCCAGCTAGGGAGTCCAGGTCTACGCCGACGACGCCGGCTAGGGAGGCCAGGTCTACCCTGCCGATGACGGGTAGGGAGACCAGTTCTAACCTGCCAGCGCCAACTAGGGAGGCCAGTTCTACGCCTCTGGCGCTGGCTTGAGAGGCCAAGTATACCCGGCCGGCGCCGCCTAGAGAGGCCAGGTCTACCCCACTGGCGCCGGCTTGGGAGGCAATGTCTACGCCGCCGACGCCAGCTAGGGAGGCCAGGTCTACCCTGCCGGCGCCGGCTACGGAGCCCAGGTCTATCCTGCTGGCGCCGGATAGGAAGAAAATGTATACGCAGCCAACGCCAGCTAAGGAGGCCAGGTCTACCCCGCCGGCGCCGGCTAGCGAGGCCAGGTCTACACCACCAGCGCCGGCTAAGAAGACAATGTATACGTATCCGGCGCCAGCTAGGGAGGCCAGGTCTACACCACCGGCACCGGCTTGGAGGCCAGGTCTATGACGCCGGCACCAGCATTGGAGGCCAGGACTACTCCGCCGGCGCCGGCTACCGAGGCAATGTCTATAACGCCGACGACGGCTAGGGAGGCCAGGTCTACCCCGCTGGCGCCGGCAGGTAGGCCAAGTCTAACTCACCGGTGCCGGCTAGGGAAGCCAGGTCTACCCCGCCGGTGTCGGCTAGGGATGCCACGGCTATCCCGCAGGCACCGGGATGGGAGGCGATGTCTACACCTCCGACGCCGGCTTGGGAAGCCGGGTGTACGCCGCCGGCGCTGGCTTGGGAGGCCAGGTCTACTCCGCCGGCGATGGCAGGGAGGCCAGGTCTACCACGCCGACGCCAGCAGGGAGGCCAGGTCTACGCCGCCGGCGCCGCCTAGAGAGGCGAGGTCTACCCCACCGGCGCTGACTAGGAAGACAATGTATACGCATCCGGCGGCAGCTAGAGAGGCCAGGTCTACCCCACAGGCGCCGGCTTGGGAGGCCAGGTCTACCATGCCGGCGCCGGCTAGGGAGGCCAGGTCTACACCGCTGGCGCCGGCTTGGAAAGCTAGGTGTACCCCGCGGGCGCATGCAGGGAGGCCAGGTCTGCCCCGCCGGCGCCGGCTACGGAGGCCAGGTCTATCGCGCCGGTGCCAGCTAGGAACAAAATGTCTATGCTGCTGGCGCCGGCTTGGGAGGCCAGGTCTACCCCGACGGCACCGGCTACGGAGGCCAGGTCTACCCCTCCAGCGCCGGTAGGGAAGCCAGGTCTACCCCGCTGGCGCCGGCTAGGGAGGCCAGGTCTACCATGCCGGCGCCGGCTAGGGAGGCCAGGTCTACCGCGCAGGCGCCGGCAGATAGGTCAGGTCTACCCCGACGGCGCCGGCTACAAAGTCTATGTCTACCGCGCCGACGACAGCTAGGGAAGCCAGGTCTACCCCGCCGGCGCCGGCAGGTAGGCCAGGTCTACCATGCCGGCGCCGTCTACTGAGGCCAGGTCTACCCCGCCGGCGCGGGCAGGGAGGCCATGTCTATCCCACTGGCGCCGGCTAAGAAGACAACATATACGCAGCCGGCTCCAGCTAGGGAGGCCAGGTCTACGTCGCCGGGGCTGGCAGAGAGGCCAGGTCTGCCCCGCCGGCGCCGGCTACGGAGGCCAGGTCTATCGTGCCGGTGCCAGCTAGGAAGAAAATGTCTATGCTGCCGGCGCCGGCTTGGGAGGCCAGGTCTACCCCGACGGCACCGCCTACGGAGGCCAGGTCTACCCCTCCAGCGCCGGTAGGGAAGCCAGGTCTACCCTGCCGGCGCCGGCTACGGAGCCCAGGTCTATCCCGCCGGCGCCGGATAGGAAGAAAATGTATACGCAGCCAACGCCAGCTAAGGAGGCCAGGTCTACCCCGCCGGCACCAGCTAGCGAGGCCAGGTCTACCCCGCCGGCGCCGGCTAGCGAGGCCAGGTCTGCCCCGCCGGCACCGGCTACGGAGGCCAGGTCTAACCCGACGGCACCGGCTAGGGAGGCCAGGTCTATCGCGCCGGCGCCAGCTAGGAAGACAATGTCTACGCTGCCGGCGCACGCTTGAGAGGCCAGGTCTACCCCGCCGGCGCCGGCTTGGGAGACCAGGTCTATGCCGCCGGCACCGGCTTGGGAGGCCAGGTCTACCCCGCCGGCGCCGGCTTCGGAGGCCAGGTCTACGATTCCAGCGCCGGCAGGGAGGCCAGGTCTACCACGCCAGTGCCGGCTAGCGAGGCAATGTCTATGCCGCCGCCGACGGCTAGGGAGGCCAGGTCTACGACGCCGGCATCGGCTTGGGAGGCCAGGTCTACCCCGCCAGAGCCGGCTAGCGAGGCAATGTCTATGCCGCCGGCGCCGGCTTGGGAGGCCAGGTCTACCCCACCAGCGCCGGCTAAGAAGGCAATGTATACGTATCCGGCGCCAGCTAGGGAGGCCAGGTCTACACCACCGGCACCGGCTTGGAGGCCAGGTCTATGACGCCGGCACCAGCATTGGAGGCCAGGACTACTCCGCCGGCGCCGGCTACCGAGGCAATGTCTATAACGCCGACGACGGCTAGGGAGGCCAGGTCTACCCCGCTGGCGCCGGCAGGTAGGCCAAGTCTAACTCACCGGTGCCGGCTAGGGAAGCCAGGTCTACCCCGCCGGCGTCGGCTAGGGATGCCACGGCTATCCCGCAGGCACCGGGATGGGAGGCGATGTCTACACCTCCGACGCCGGCTTGGGAAGCCGGGTGTACGCCGCCGGCGCTGGCTTGGGAGGCCAGGTCTACTCCGCCGGCGATGGCAGGGAGGCCAGGTCTACCACGCCGACGCCAGCAGGGAGGCCAGGTCTACGCCGCCGGCGCCGCCTAGAGAGGCGAGGTCTACCCCACCGGCGCTGACTAGGAAGACAATGTATACGCATCCGGCGGCAGATAGAGAGGCCAGGTCTACCCCACAGGCGCCGGCTTGGGAGGCCAGGTCTACCATGCCGGCGCCGGTTAGGGAGGCCAGGTCTACACCGCTGGCGCCGGCTTGGAAAGCTAGGTGTACCCCGCGGGCGCATGCAGGGAGGCCAGGTCTGCCCCGCCGGCGCCGGCTACGGAGGCCAGGTCTATCGCGCCGGTGCCAGCTAGGAACAAAATGTCTATGCTGCTGGCGCCGGCTTGGGAGGCCAGGTCTACCCCGACGGCACCGGCTACGGAGGCCAGGTCTACCCCTCCAGCGCCGGTAGGGAAGCCAGGTCTACCCCGCTGGCGTCGGCTAGGGAGGCCAAGTCTACCCCACTGGCGCCGGCAAGGGAGGCCAGGTCTACCCCGCCGGCGCCGGCAGGGAGGCCAGGTCTACCACGCCGACGCCAGCAGGGAGGCCAGGTCTACGCCGCCGGCGCCGCCTAGAGAGGCGAGGTCTACCCCACCGGCGCCGACTAGGAAGACAATGTATACGCATCCGGCGGCAGCTAGGGAGGCCAGGTCTACCCCACAGGCGCCGGCTTGGGAGGCCAGGTCTACCATGCCGGCGCCGGCTAGGGAGGCCAGGTCTACACCGCTGGCGCCGGCTTGGAAGGCCAGGTGTACCCCGCGGGCGCATGCAGGGAGGCCAGGTCTGCGCCGCCGGCGCCGGCTACGGAGACCAGGTCTATCGTGCCGGTGCCAGCTAGGAAGAAAATGTCTATGCTGCCGGCGCCGGCTTGGGAGGCCAGGTCTACCCCGACGGCACCGGCTGCGGAGGCCAGGTCTACCCCTCCAGCGCCGGTAGGGAAGCCATGTCTACCCCGCTGGCGCCGGCTAGGGAGGCCAGGTCTACCATGCCAGCGCCGGCTAGGGAGGCCAGGTCTACCGCGCAGGCGCCGGCAGATAGGTCAGGTCTACCCCGACGGCGCCGGCTACAAAGTCTATGTCTACCGCGCCGACGACAGCTAGGGAAGCCAGGTCTACCCCGCCGGCGCCGGCAGGTAGGCCAGGTCTACCATGCTGGCGCCGTCTACTGAGGCCAGGTCTACCCCGCCGGCGCGGGCAGGGAGGCCATGTCTATCCCACTGGCGCCGGCTAAGAAGACAACATATACGCAGCCGGCTCCAGCTAGGGAGGCCAGGTCTACGTCGCCGGGGCTGGCAGAGAGGCCAGGTCTGCCCCGCCGGCGCCGGCTACGGAGGCCAGGTCTATCGTGCCGGTGCCAGCTAGGAAGAAAATGTCTATGCTGCCGGCGCCGGCTTGGGAGGCCAGGTCTACCCCGACGGCACCGCCTACGGAGGCCAGGTCTACCCCTCCATCGCCGGTAGGGAAGCCAGGTCTACCCCGCTGGCGCCGGCTAGGGAGGCCAGGTCTACCCTGCCGGCGCCGGCTACGGAGCCCAGGTCTATCCCGCCGGCGCCGGATAGGAAGAAAATGTATACGCAGCCAACGCCAGCTAAGGAGGCCAGGTCTACCCCGCCGGCACCAGCTAGCGAGGCCAGGTCTACCCCTCCGGCGCCGGCTAGGGAGTCCAGGTCTGCCCCGCCGGCACCGGCTACGGAGGCCAGGTCTAACCCGACGGCGCCGGCTAGGGAGGCCAGGTCTATCGCGCCGGCGCCAGCTAGGAAGACAATGTCTACGCTGCCGGCGCACGCTTGAGAGGCCAGGTCTACCCCGCCGGCGCCGGATTGGGAGACCAGGTCTATGCCGCCGGCACCGGCTTGGGAGGCCAGGTCTACCCCGCCGGCGCCGGCTTCGGAGGCCAGGTCTACGATTCCAGCGCCGGCAGGGAGGCCAGGTCTACCACGCCAGCGCCGGCTAGCGAGGCAATGTCTATGCCGCTGCCGACGGCTAGGGAGGCCAGGTCTACGACGCCGGCATCGGCTTGGGAGGCCAGGTCTACCCCGCCAGAGCCGGCTAGCGAGGCAATGTCTATGCCGCCGGCGCCGGCTTGGGAGGCCAGGTCTACCCCACCAGCGCCGGCTAAGAAGGCAATGTATACGTATCCGGCGCCAGCTAGGGAGGCCAGGTCTACACCACCGGCGCCGGCTTGGAGGCCAGGTCTATGATGCCGGCACCAGCATTGGAGGCCAGGTCTACCCCGCCGGCGCCGGCTACGGAGGCCAGGTCTACCGCGCCGGCGCTGGCTAGGGAGGCAATGTCTACGCCGCCGGCGCCGGCTTGGGAGGCCAGGTCCACGCCGCCGGCGCTGCCTTGGGAGGCTAGGTCTACCCTACCAACGCCAGCAGGGAGGCCAGGTCTACCCCGATGGCGCCGGCTAAGAAGGCAATGTATACGTATCCGGCGCCAGCTAGGGAGGCCAGGTCTACACCACCGGCACCGGCTTGGAGGCCAGGTCTATGACGCCGGCACCAGCATTGGAGGCCAGGACTACTCCGCCGGCGCCGGCTACCGAGGCAATGTCTATAACGCCGACGACGGCTAGGGAGGCCAGGTCTACCCCGCTGGCGCCGGCAGGTAGGCCAAGTCTAACTCACCGGTGCCGGCTAGGGAAGCCAGGTCTACCCCGCCGGCGTCGGCTAGGGATGCCACGGCTATCCCGCAGGCACCGGGATGGGAGGCGATGTCTACACCTCCGACGCCGGCTTGGGAAGCCGGGTGTACGCCGCCGGCGCTGGCTTGGGAGGCCAGGTCTACTCCGCCGGCGATGGCAGGGAGGCCAGGTCTACCACGCCGACGCCAGCAGGGAGGCCAGGTCTACGCCGCCGGCGCCGCCTAGAGAGGCGAGGTCTACCCCACCGGCGCTGACTAGGAAGACAATGTATACGCATCCGGCGGCAGCTAGAGAGGCCAGGTCTACCCCACAGGCGCCGGCTTGGGAGGCCAGGTCTACCATGCCGGCGCCGGTTAGGGAGGCCAGGTCTACACCGCTGGCGCCGGCTTGGAAAGCTAGGTGTACCCCGCGGGCGCATGCAGGGAGGCCAGGTCTGCCCCGCCGGCGCCGGCTACGGAGGCCAGGTCTATCGCGCCGGTGCCAGCTAGGAACAAAATGTCTATGCTGCTGGCGCCGGCTTGGGAGGCCAGGTCTACCCCGACGGCACCGGCTACGGAGGCCAGGTCTACCCCTCCAGCGCCGGTAGGGAAGCCAGGTCTACCCCGCTGGCGTCGGCTAGGGAGGCCAAGTCTACCCCACTGGCGCCGGCAAGGGAGGCCAGGTCTACCCCGCCGGCGCCGGCAGGGAGGCCAGGTCTACCACGCCGACGCCAGCAGGGAGGCCAGGTCTACGCCGCCGGCGCCGCCTAGAGAGGCGAGGTCTACCCCACCGGCGCCGACTAGGAAGACAATGTATACGCATCCGGCGGCAGCTAAGGAGGCCAGGTCTACCCCACAGGCGCCGGCTTGGGAGGCCAGGTCTACCATGCCGGCGCCGGCTAGGGAGGCCAGGTCTACACCGCTGGCGCCGGCTTGGAAGGCCAGGTGTACCCCGCGGGCGCATGCAGGGAGGCCAGGTCTGCGCCGCCGGCACCGGCTACGGAGACCAGGTCTATCGTGCCGGTGCCAGCTAGGAAGAAAATGTCTATGCTGCCGGCGCCGGCTTGGGAGGCCAGGTCTACCCCGACGGCACCGGCTGCGGAGGCCAGGTCTACCCCTCCAGCGCCGGTAGGGAAGCCATGTCTACCCCGCTGGCGCCGGCTAGGGAGGCCAGGTCTACCATGCCGGCGCCGGCTAGGGAGGCCAGGTCTACCGCGCAGGCGCCGGCAGATAGGTCAGGTCTACCCCGACGGCGCCGGCTACAAAGTCTATGTCTACCGCGCCGACGACAGCTAGGGAAGCCAGGTCTACCCCGCCGGCGCCGGCAGGTAGGCCAGGTCTACCATGCTGGCGCCGTCTACTGAGGCCAGGTCTACCCCGCCGGCGCGGGCAGGGAGGCCATGTCTATCCCACTGGCGCCGGCTAAGAAGACAACATATACGCAGCCGGCTCCAGCTAGGGAGGCCAGGTCTACGTCACCGGGGCTGGCAGAGAGGCCAGGTCTGCCCCGCCGGCGCCGGCTATGGAGGCCAGGTCTATCGTGCCGGTGCCAGCTAGGAAGAAAATGTCTATGCTGCCGGCGCCGGCTTGGGAGGCCAGGTCTACCCCGACGGCACCGCCTACGGAGGCCAGGTCTACCCCTCCATCGCCGGTAGGGAAGCCAGGTCTACCCCGCTGGCGCCGGCTAGGGAGGCCAGGTCTACCCTGCCGGCGCCGGCTACGGAGCCCAGGTCTATCCCGCCGGCGCCGGATAGGAAGAAAATGTATACGCAGCCAACGCCAGCTAAGGAGGCCAGGTCTACCCCGCCGGCACCAGCTAGCGAGGCCAGGTCTACCCCTCCGGCGCCGGCTAGGGAGTCCAGGTCTGCCCCGCCGGCACCGGCTACGGAGGCCAGGTCTAACCCGACGGCGCCGGCTAGGGAGGCCAGGTCTATCGCGCCGGCGCCAGCTAGGAAGACAATGTCTACGCTGCCGGCGCACGCTTGAGAGGCCAGGTCTACCCCGCCGGCGCCGGCTTGGGAGACCAGGTCTATGCCGCCGGCACCGGCTTGGGAGGCCAGGTCTACCCCGCCGGCGCCGGCTTCGGAGGCCAGGTCTACGATTCCAGCGCCGGCAGGGAGGCCAGGTCTACCACGCCAGCGCCGGCTAGCGAGGCAATGTCTATGCCGCCGCCGACGGCTAGGGAGGCCAGGTCTACGACGCCGGCATCGGCTTGGGAGGCCAGGTCTACCCCGCCAGAGCCGGCTAGCGAGGCAATGTCTATGCCGCCGGCGCCGGCTTGGGAGGCCAGGTCTACCCCACCAGCGCCGGCTAAGAAGGCAATGTATACGTATCCGGCGCCAGCTAGGGAGGCCAGGTCTACACCACCGGCGCCGGCTTGGAGGCCAGGTCTATGATGCCGGCACCAGCATTGGAGGCCAGGTCTACCCCGCCGGCGCCGGCTACGGAGGCCAGGTCTACCGCGCCGGCGCTGGCTAGGGAGGCAATGTCTACGCCGCCGGCGCCGGCTTGGGAGGCCAGGTCCACGCCGCCGGCGCTGCCTTGGGAGGCTAGGTCTACCCCGCCAACGCCAGCAGGGAGGCCAGGTCTACCCCGATGGCGCCGGCGGGGAGGCCAGGTCTAACTCACCGTTGCCGGCTAGGGAGGTCAGGTCTACCACGCCGACGCCGGCTAGGGAGGCCAGGTCTACCCCGTCGGCTCGTGCTAGGGAGGAAATGTCTACGCTGCCGATGCCGGCTAGGGAGGCCAGGTCAATGACGCCGGCGCCGGTAGGGAGGCCAGGTCTACCCCGCCGTCACCGGATATGGAGGCCAGGTCTACGCCGTCGTCGCCGGATATGGAGGCCAGGTCTACCCAGCCGGCGCCGGCTAAGGAGGCCATGTCTACCCCGCCAGCGCCGGCTTGGGAGGCCAGGTCTACACCACCGGCACCGGCAGGGAGGCCAGGTCTACCTTGCCGGCGCCGCCAGGGTGTCCAGGTCTACCTCACCGGCGCCGGCTTCTGAGGCCAGGTCTATCATGCCGGCGCCGGCTACAGAGGCCAGGTCTACCCCGGCGGCACCGGCAGGGAGGCCAGGTCTACCCCGCCGGCTCCGGCAGGGAGGCTAGGTCTTCCTTTTCGGTGCCGGCTAGGGAGGCCAGATCTACTCCGCCGGCGCCGGCTAGGGAGGCCAGGTCTATGATGCCGGCGGCGGCTTGGGAGGCCAGGTCTACCCCGCCATTCACCGGATATGGAGGCCATGTCTACCCCGCCGGCGCCGGCTAAGGAGGCCATGTCTACCCCGCCGGCGCCAGTTTGGGAGGTCAGGTCTACCACGCTGGCACAGATAGGGAGGCCAGGTCTACCCCGCCGGAGACGGCTAGCGAGTCCAGGTCTAATATACCGGCGCCGGATAGGAAGGCCAGGTCTACGCCGCCGGTGCCGGCTTGGGAGGCCAGGTCTATCGCGCCGGTGCCAGCTAGGAACAAAATGTCTATGCTGCTGGCGCCGGCTTGGGAGGCCAGGTCTACCCCGACGGCACCGGCTACGGAGGCCAGGTCTACCCCTCCAGCGCCGGTAGGGAAGCCAGGTCTACCCCGCTGGCGCCGGCTAGGGAGGCCAGGTCTACCATGCCGGCGCCGGCTAGGGAGGCCAGGTCTACCGCGCAGGCGCCGGCAGATAGGTCAGGTCTACCCCGACGGCGCCGGCTACAAAGTCTATGTCTACCGCGCCGACGACAGCTAGGGAAGCCAGGTCTACCCCGCCGGCGCGGGCAGGGAGGCCATGTCTATCCCACTGGCGCCGGCTAAGAAGACAACATATACGCAGCCGGCTCCAGCTAGGGAGGCCAGGTCTACGTCGCCGGGGCTGGCAGAGAGGCCAGGTCTGCCCCGCCGGCGCCGGCTACGGAGGCCAGGTCTATCGTGCCGGTGCCAGCTAGGAAGAAAATGTCTATGCTGCCGGCGCCGGCTTGGGAGGCCAGGTCTACCCCGACGGCACCGCCTACGGAGGCCAGGTCTACCCCTCCAGCGCCGGTAGGGAAGCCAGGTCTACCCTGCCGGCGCCGGCTACGGAGCCCAGGTCTATCCCGCCGGCGCCGGATAGGAAGAAAATGTATACGCAGCCAACGCCAGCTAAGGAGGCCAGGTCTACCCCGCCGGCACCAGCTAGCGAGGCCAGGTCTACCCCGCCGGCGCCGGCTAGCGAGGCCAGGTCTGCCCCGCCGGCACCGGCTACGGAGGCCAGGTCTAACCCGACGGCACCGGCTAGGGAGGCCAGGTCTATCGCGCCGGCGCCAGCTAGGAAGACAATGTCTACGCTGCCGGCGCACGCTTGAGAGGCCAGGTCTACCCCGCCGGCGCCGGCTTGGGAGACCAGGTCTATGCCGCCGGCACCGGCTTGGGAGGCCAGGTCTACCCCGCCGGCGCCGGCTTCGGAGGCCAGGTCTACGATTCCAGCGCCGGCAGGGAGGCCAGGTCTACCACGCCAGTGCCGGCTAGCGAGGCAATGTCTATGCCGCCGCCGACGGCTAGGGAGGCCAGGTCTACGACGCCGGCATCGGCTTGGGAGGCCAGGTCTACCCCGCCAGAGCCGGCTAGCGAGGCAATGTCTATGCCGCCGGCGCCGGCTTGGGAGGCCAGGTCTACCCCACCAGCGCCGGCTAAGAAGGCAATGTATACGTATCCGGCGCCAGCTAGGGAGGCCAGGTCTACACCACCGGCACCGGCTTGGAGGCCAGGTCTATGACGCCGGCACCAGCATTGGAGGCCAGGACTACTCCGCCGGCGCCGGCTACCGAGGCAATGTCTATAACGCCGACGACGGCTAGGGAGGCCAGGTCTACCCCGCTGGCGCCGGCAGGTAGGCCAAGTCTAACTCACCGGTGCCGGCTAGGGAAGCCAGGTCTACCCCGCCGGCGTCGGCTAGGGATGCCACGGCTATCCCGCAGGCACCGGGATGGGAGGCGATGTCTACACCTCCGACGCCGGCTTGGGAAGCCGGGTGTACGCCGCCGGCGCTGGCTTGGGAGGCCAGGTCTACTCCGCCGGCGATGGCAGGGAGGCCAGGTCTACCACGCCGACGCCAGCAGGGAGGCCAGGTCTACGCCGCCGGCGCCGCCTAGAGAGGCGAGGTCTACCCCACCGGCGCTGACTAGGAAGACAATGTATACGCATCCGGCGGCAGCTAGAGAGGCCAGGTCTACCCCACAGGCGCCGGCTTGGGAGGCCAGGTCTACCATGCCGGCGCCGGCTAGGGAGGCCAGGTCTACACCGCTGGCGCCGGCTTGGAAAGCTAGGTGTACCCCGCGGGCGCATGCAGGGAGGCCAGGTCTGCCCCGCCGGCGCCGGCTACGGAGGCCAGGTCTATCGCGCCGGTGCCAGCTAGGAAGAAAATGTCTATGCTGCTGGCGCCGGCTTGGGAGGCCAGGTCTACCCCGACGGCACCGGCTACGGAGGCCAGGTCTACCCCTCCAGCGCCGGTAGGGAAGCCAGGTCTACCCCGCTGGCGCCGGCTAGGGAGGCCAGGTCTACCATGCCGGCGCCGGCTAGGGAGGCCAGGTCTACCGCGCAGGCGCCGGCAGATAGGTCAGGTCTACCCCGACGGCGCCGGCTACAAAGTCTATGTCTACCGCGCCGACGACAGCTAGGGAAGCCAGGTCTACCCCGCCGGCGCCGGCAGGTAGGCCAGGTCTACCATGCCGGCGCCGTCTACTGAGGCCAGGTCTACCCCGCCGGCGCGGGCAGGGAGGCCATGTCTATCCCACTGGCGCCGGCTAAGAAGACAACATATACGCAGCCGGCTCCAGCTAGGGAGGCCAGGTCTACGTCGCCGGGGCTGGCAGAGAGGCCAGGTCTGCCCCGCCGGCGCCGGCTACGGAGGCCAGGTCTATCGTGCCGGTGCCAGCTAGGAAGAAAATGTCTATGCTGCCGGCGCCGGCTTGGGAGGCCAGGTCTACCCCGACGGCACCGCCTACGGAGGCCAGGTCTACCCCTCCAGCGCCGGTAGGGAAGCCAGGTCTACCCTGCCGGCGCCGGCTACGGAGCCCAGGTCTATCCCGCCGGCGCCGGATAGGAAGAAAATGTATACGCAGCCAACGCCAGCTAAGGAGGCCAGGTCTACCCCGCCGGCACCAGCTAGCGAGGCCAGGTCTACCCCGCCGGCGCCGGCTAGCGAGGCCAGGTCTGCCCCGCCGGCACCGGCTACGGAGGCCAGGTCTAACCCGACGGCACCGGCTAGGGAGGCCAGGTCTATCGCGCCGGCGCCAGCTAGGAAGACAATGTCTACGCTGCCGGCGCACGCTTGAGAGGCCAGGTCTACCCCGCCGGCGCCGGCTTGGGAGACCAGGTCTATGCCGCCGGCACCGGCTTGGGAGGCCAGGTCTACCCCGCCGGCGCCGGCTTCGGAGGCCAGGTCTACGATTCCAGCGCCGGCAGGGAGGCCAGGTCTACCACGCCAGTGCCGGCTAGCGAGGCAATGTCTATGCCGCCGCCGACGGCTAGGGAGGCCAGGTCTACGACGCCGGCATCGGCTTGGGAGGCCAGGTCTACCCCGCCAGAGCCGGCTAGCGAGGCAATGTCTATGCCGCCGGCGCCGGCTTGGGAGGCCAGGTCTACCCCACCAGCGCCGGCTAAGAAGGCAATGTATACGTATCCGGCGCCAGCTAGGGAGGCCAGGTCTACACCACCGGCACCGGCTTGGAGGCCAGGTCTATGACGCCGGCACCAGCATTGGAGGCCAGGACTACTCCGCCGGCGCCGGCTACCGAGGCAATGTCTATAACGCCGACGACGGCTAGGGAGGCCAGGTCTACCCCGCTGGCGCCGGCAGGTAGGCCAAGTCTAACTCACCGGTGCCGGCTAGGGAAGCCAGGTCTACCCCGCCGGCGTCGGCTAGGGATGCCACGGCTATCCCGCAGGCACCGGGATGGGAGGCGATGTCTACACCTCCGACGCCGGCTTGGGAAGCCGGGTGTACGCCGCCGGCGCTGGCTTGGGAGGCCAGGTCTACTCCGCCGGCGATGGCAGGGAGGCCAGGTCTACCACGCCGACGCCAGCAGGGAGGCCAGGTCTACGCCGCCGGCGCCGCCTAGAGAGGCGAGGTCTACCCCACCGGCGCTGACTAGGAAGACAATGTATACGCATCCGGCGGCAGCTAGAGAGGCCAGGTCTACCCCACAGGCGCCGGCTTGGGAGGCCAGGTCTACCATGCCGGCGCCGGCTAGGGAGGCCAGGTCTACACCGCTGGCGCCGGCTTGGAAAGCTAGGTGTACCCCGCGGGCGCATGCAGGGAGGCCAGGTCTGCCCCGCCGGCGCCGGCTACGGAGGCCAGGTCTATCGCGCCGGTGCCAGCTAGGAACAAAATGTCTATGCTGCCGGCGCCGGCTTGGGAGGCCAGGTCTACCCCGACGGCACCGGCTACGGAGGCCAGGTCTACCCCTCCAGCGCCGGTAGGGAAGCCAGGTCTACCCCGCTGGCGCCGGCTAGGGAGGCCAGGTCTACCATGCCGGCGCCGGCTAGGGAGGCCAGGTCTACCGCGCAGGCGCCGGCAGATAGGTCAGGTCTACCCCGACGGCGCCGGCTACAAAGTCTATGTCTACCGCGCCGACGACAGCTAGGGAAGCCAGGTCTACCCCGCCGGCGCCGGCAGGTAGGCCAGGTCTACCATGCCGGCGCCGTCTACTGAGGCCAGGTCTACCCCGCCGGCGCGGGCAGGGAGGCCATGTCTATCCCACTGGCGCCGGCTAAGAAGACAACATATACGCAGCCGGCTCCAGCTAGGGAGGCCAGGTCTACGTCGCCGGGGCTGGCAGAGAGGCCAGGTCTGCCCCGCCGGCGCCGGCTACGGAGGCCAGGTCTATCGTGCCGGTGCCAGCTAGGAAGAAAATGTCTATGCTGCCGGCGCCGGCTTGGGAGGCCAGGTCTACCCCGACGGCACCGCCTACGGAGGCCAGGTCTACCCCTCCAGCGCCGGTAGGGAAGCCAGGTCTACCCTGCCGGCGCCGGCTACGGAGCCCAGGTCTATCCCGCCGGCGCCGGATAGGAAGAAAATGTATACGCAGCCAACGCCAGCTAAGGAGGCCAGGTCTACCCCCGCCGGCACCAGCTAGCGAGGCCAGGTCTACCCCGCCGGCGCCGGCTAGCGAGGCCAGGTCTGCCCCGCCGGCACCGGCTACGGAGGCCAGGTCTAACCCGACGGCACCGGCTAGGGAGGCCAGGTCTATCGCGCCGGCGCCAGCTAGGAAGACAATGTCTACGCTGCCCGGCGCACGCTTGAGAGGCCAGGTCTACCCCGCCGGCGCCGGCTTGGGAGACCAGGTCTATGCCGCCGGCACCGGCTTGGGAGGCCAGGTCTACCCCGCCGGCGCCGGCTTCGGAGGCCAGGTCTACGATTCCAGCGCCGGCAGGGAGGCCAGGTCTACCACGCCAGTGCCGGCTAGCGAGGCAATGTCTATGCCGCCGCCGACGGCTAGGGAGGCCAGGTCTACGACGCCGGCATCGGCTTGGGAGGCCAGGTCTACCCCGCCAGAGCCGGCTAGCGAGGCAATGTCTATGCCGCCGGCGCCGGCTTGGGAGGCCAGGTCTACCCCACCAGCGCCGGCTAAGAAGGCAATGTATACGTATCCGGCGCCAGCTAGGGAGGCCAGGTCTACACCACCGGCACCGGCTTGGAGGCCAGGTCTATGACGCCGGCACCAGCATTGGAGGCCAGGACTACTCCGCCGGCGCCGGCTACCGAGGCAATGTCTATAACGCCGACGACGGCTAGGGAGGCCAGGTCTACCCCGCTGGCGCCGGCAGGTAGGCCAAGTCTAACTCACCGGTGCCGGCTAGGGAAGCCAGGTCTACCCCGCCGGCGTCGGCTAGGGATGCCACGGCTATCCCGCAGGCACCGGGATGGGAGGCGATGTCTACACCTCCGACGCCGGCTTGGGAAGCCGGGTGTACGCCGCCGGCGCTGGCTTGGGAGGCCAGGTCTACTCCGCCGGCGATGGCAGGGAGGCCAGGTCTACCACGCCGACGCCAGCAGGGAGGCCAGGTCTACGCCGCCGGCGCCGCCTAGAGAGGCGAGGTCTACCCCACCGGCGCTGACTAGGAAGACAATGTATACGCATCCGGCGGCAGCTAGAGAGGCCAGGTCTACCCCACAGGCGCCGGCTTGGGAGGCCAGGTCTACCATGCCGGCGCCGGCTAGGGAGGCCAGGTCTACACCGCTGGCGCCGGCTTGGAAAGCTAGGTGTACCCCGCGGGCGCATGCAGGGAGGCCAGGTCTGCCCCGCCGGCGCCGGCTACGGAGGCCAGGTCTATCGCGCCGGTGCCAGCTAGGAACAAAATGTCTATGCTGCTGGCGCCGGCTTGGGAGGCCAGGTCTACCCCGACGGCACCGGCTACGGAGGCCAGGTCTACCCCTCCAGCGCCGGTAGGGAAGCCAGGTCTACCCCGCTGGCGTCGGCTAGGGAGGCCAAGTCTACCCCACTGGCGCCGGCAAGGGAGGCCAGGTCTACCCCGCCGGCGCCGGCAGGGAGGCCAGGTCTACCACGCCGACGCCAGCAGGGAGGCCAGGTCTACGCCGCCGGCGCCGCCTAGAGAGGCGAGGTCTACCCCACCGGCGCCGACTAGGAAGACAATGTATACGCATCCGGCGGCAGCTAGGGAGGCCAGGTCTACCCCACAGGCGCCGGCTTGGGAGGCCAGGTCTACCATGCCGGCGCCGGCTAGGGAGGCCAGGTCTACACCGCTGGCGCCGGCTTGGAAGGCCAGGTGTACCCCGCGGGCGCATGCAGGGAGGCCAGGTCTGCGCCGCCGGCGCCGGCTACGGAGACCAGGTCTATCGTGCTGGTGCCAGCTAGGAAGAAAATGTCTATGCTGCCGGCGCCAGCAGGGAGGCCAGGTCTGCCCCGCCGGCACCGGCTAAGGAGGCCAGGTCTAACCCGACGGCGCCGGCTAGGGAGGCCAGGTCTATCGCGCCGGAGCCAGCTAGGGAGACAATGTCTACGCTGCCGGCGCACGCTTGAGAGGCCAGGTCTACCCCCGCCGGTGCTGGCTTGGGAGGCCAGGTCTATGCCGCCGGCGCCGGCTTGGGAGGCCAGGTCTACGACTCCAGCGCCGGCAGGGAGGCCAGGTCTGCCACGCCAGCGCCGGCTAGCGAGGCAATGTCTATGCCATCGACGACGGCTAGGGAGGCCAGGTCTACAACGCCGGCATCGGCTTGGGAGGCCAGGTCTACCCCGCCAGCGCCGGCTAGCGAGGCAATGTCTATGCCGCCGCCGACGGCTACGGAGGCCAGGTCTACGCCGCCAGCGCCGGCTTGGGAGGCCAGGTCTACACCACCAGCGCCGGCTAAGAAGACAATGTATACGTATCCGGCGCCAGCTAGGGAGGCCAGGTCTACACCACCGGCGCCGGCTTGGAGGCCAGGTCTATGACGCCGGCACCAGCATTGGAGGCCAGGTCTACCCCGCCGGCGCCGGCTACCGAGGCAATGTCTATAACGCCGACGACGGCTAGGGAGGCCAGGTCTACCCCCGTTGACGCCGGCAGGTAGGCCAAGTCTAACTCGCCTGTGCCGCCTAGGGAAGCCAGGTCTACCCCGCCGGCGTCGGCTAGGGATGCCACGGCTATCCCGCAGGCACCGGCAAGGGAGGCGATGTCTACGCCTCCGACGCCGGCTTGGGAGGCCGGGTGTACGCCGCCGGCGCCGGCAGGGAGGCCAGGTCTACCCCTCCAGCGCCGGTAGGGAAGCCAGGTCTACCCCGCTGGCGCCGGCTAGGGAGGCCAAGTCTACCCCGCTGGCGCCGGCAAGGGAGGCCAGGTCTACCATGCCGGCGCCGGCTAGGGAGGCCAGGTCTTACGCGCAGGCGCCGGTAGATAGGTCAGGTCTACCCCGACGGCGCCGGCTACAAAGTCCATGTCTACCGCGCCGACGACGGCTAGGGAAGCCAGGTCTACCCTGCCGGCGCCGGCAGGGAGGCCAGGTCTACCACGCCAGCGCCGGCTAGGGAGCCCAGGTCTACCCCGCCGGCGCTGGCTACGGAGGCCACGTTTATCCCGCCGGCGCCGGCTAGGAAGACAATGTATACGCAGCTGGCGCCAGCTAGGGAGGCCAGGTCTACAACACCGGCGCCAGCTTGGGAGGCCAGGACTACCATGCCAGCACCGGCTTGGGAGGCCAGGTCTACGCCGCCGGCGCCGGTTTGGGAGGCCAGGTCTATACTGCCGGCACCGGCAGGGAGGCCAGGTCTACGCCGCCGGCGCCGGCTAGGGAGGCCAGGTCTATGACGCCGGCGCCGGCTAGCGAGGCAATGTCTATGCCGCCGCCGACGGCTACGGAGGCCAGGTCTACGCCGCCAGCGCCGGCTTGGGAGGCCAGGTCTACACCACCAGCGCCGGCTAAGAAGACAATGTATACGTATCCGGCGCCAGCTAGGGAGGCCAGGTCTACACCACCGGCGCCGGCTTGGAGGCCAGGTCTATGACGCCGGCACCAGCATTGGAGGCCAGGTCTACCCCGCCGGCGCCGGCTACCGAGGCAATGTCTATAACGCCGACGACGGCTAGGGAGGCCAGGTCTACCCCGTTGACGCCGGCAGGTAGGCCAAGTCTAACTCGCCTGTGCCGCCTAGGGAAGCCAGGTCTACCCCGCCGGCGTCGGCTAGGGATGCCACGGCTATCCCGCAGGCACCGGCAAGGGAGGCGATGTCTACGCCTCCGACGCCGGCTTGGGAGGCCGGGTGTACGCCGCCGGCGCCGGCAGGGAGGCCAGGTCTACCCCTCCAGCGCCGGTAGGGAAGCCAGGTCTACCCCGCTGGCGCCGGCTAGGGAGGCCAAGTCTACCCCGCTGGCGCCGGCAAGGGAGGCCAGGTCTACCATGCCGGCGCCGGCTAGGGAGGCCAGGTCTTACGCGCAGGCGCCGGTAGATAGGTCAGGTCTACCCCGACGGCGCCGGCTACAAAGTCCATGTCTACCGCGCCGACGACGGCTAGGGAAGCCAGGTCTACCCTGCCGGCGCCGGCAGGGAGGCCAGGTCTACCACGCCAGCGCCGGCTAGGGAGCCCAGGTCTACCCCGCCGGCGCTGGCTACGGAGGCCACGTTTATCCCGCCGGCGCCGGCTAGGAAGACAATGTATACGCAGCTGGCGCCAGCTAGGGAGGCCAGGTCTACAACACCGGCGCCAGCTTGGGAGGCCAGGACTACCATGCCAGCACCGGCTTGGGAGGCCAGGTCTACGCCGCCGGCGCCGGTTTGGGAGGCCAGGTCTATACTGCCGGCACCGGCAGGGAGGCCAGGTCTACGCCGCCGGCGCCGGCTAGGGAGGCCAGGTCTATGACGCCGGCGCCGGCTAGCGAGGCAATGTCTATGACGCCGACGACGGCTAGGGAGGCCAGGTATAACCTGCTGGCACCGCCTACGGAGGCCTGGTCTACCACGCCGGCGCCGGCAGGGAGGCCAGGTCTATCCCGCTGGCGTCGGCTAGGAAGACAATATCTACGCTGCTGGCGCCAGCTAGGGAGTCCAGGTCTACGCCGCCGACGCCGGCTAGGGAGGCCAGGTCTACGTCGCCGGGGCCGGCAGAGAGGCCAGGTCTACCCTGCCAGTGACGGGTAGGGAGACCAGTTCTAACCTGCCAGCGCCAACTAGGGAGGCCAGTTCTATGCCTCTGGCGCTGGCATGAGAGGCCAAGTATACCCGGCCGGCGCCGCCTAGAGAGGCCAGGTCTACCCCACTGGCGCCATCTTGGGAGGCAATGTCTACGCCGCTGACGCCAGCTAGGGAGGCCAGGTCTACCATGCCGGCGCCGGCTACGGAGCCCAGGTCTATCCCGCCGGCGCCGGATAGGAAGAAAATATATACGCAGCCAACGCCAGCTAAGGAGGCCAGGTCTACACCACCAGCGCCGGCTAAGAAGGCAATGTAACGTATCCGGCGCCAGCTAGGGAGGCCAGGTCTACACCACCGGCGCCGGCTTGGAGGCCAGGTCTATGACGCCGGCACCAACATTGGAGGCCAGGTCTACCCTGCCAGCGCCGGCTACCGAGGCAATGTCTATAACGCCGACGACGGCTACGGAGGCCAGGTCTACCGCGCCGGCGCTGGCTAGGGAGGCAATGTCTACGCTGCCGGCGCCGGCTTGGGAGGCCAGGTCTACCCCACAGGCGCCGGCTTGGGAGGCCAGTTGTACCCCGCGGGCGCATGCAGGGAGGCCAGGTCTGCCCCGCCGGCGCCGGCTACGGAGGCCAGGTCTATCGCGCCGGTGCCAGCTAGGAAGAAAATGTCTACGCTGCCGGCACAGGCTTGAGAGGCCAGGTCTACCCCGCCGGCGCCGGCTTGGAGGCCAGGTCTATGCTGCCGGCGCCGGCTTGGGAGGCCAGGTCTACCCCGCCGGCGCTGGCTTGGGAAGCCAGGTCTAAGACTCCAGCGCCGGCAGGGAGGCCAGGTCTACCACGCCAGCGCCGGCTAGCGAGGCAATGTCTATGCCGTCGACGACGGCGAGGGAGGCCAGGTCTACAACTCCGGCATCGGCTAGGGAGGCCAGGTCTACGTCGTCGGGGCCGGCAGAGAGGCCAGGTCTACCCTGCCGGTGACGGGTAGGGAGACCAGTTCTAACCTGCCAGCGCCAACTAGGGAGGCCAGTTCTACGCCTCTGGCGCTGGCTTGAGAGGCCAAGTATACCCGGCCGGCGCCACCTAGAGAGGCCAGGTCTACCCCACTGGCGCCGGCTTGGGAGGCAATGTCTACGCCGCCAACGCCAGCTAGGGAGGCCAGGTCTACCCTGCCTGCGCCGGCTACGGAGCCCAGGTCTATCCCGCCGGCGCCGGATAGGAAGAAAACGTATACGCAGCAAACGCCAGCTAAGGAGGCCAGGTCTACCCCGCCGGCGCCGGCTAGCGAGGCCAGGTCTACCCCGCCGGCGCCAGCAGGGAGGCCAGGTCTGCCCCGCCGGCACCGGCTAAGGAGGCCAGGTCTAACCCGACGGCGCCGGCTAGGGAGGCCAGGTCTATCGCGCCGGAGCCAGCTAGGGAGACAATGTCTACGCTGCCGGCGCACGCTTGAGAGGCCAGGTCTACCCCGCCGGTGCTGGCTTGGGAGGCCAGGTCTATGCCGCCGGCGCCGGCTTGGGAGGCCAGGTCTACGACTCCAGCGCCGGCAGGGAGGCCAGGTCTGCCACGCCAGCGCCGGCTAGCGAGGCAATGTCTATGCCATCGACGACGGCTAGGGAGGCCAGGTCTACAACGCCGGCATCGGCTTGGGAGGCCAGGTCTACCCCGCCAGCGCCGGCTAGCGAGGCAATGTCTATGCCGCCGCCGACGGCTACGGAGGCCAGGTCTACGCCGCCAGCGCCGGCTTGGGAGGCCAGGTCTACACCACCAGCGCCGGCTAAGAAGACAATGTATACGTATCCGGCGCCAGCTAGGGAGGCCAGGTCTACACCACCGGCGCCGGCTTGGAGGCCAGGTCTATGACGCCGGCACCAGCATTGGAGGCCAGGTCTACCCCGCCGGCGCCGGCTACCGAGGCAATGTCTATAACGCCGACGACGGCTAGGGAGGCCAGGTCTACCCCGTTGACGCCGGCAGGTAGGCCAAGTCTAACTCGCCTGTGCCGCCTAGGGAAGCCAGGTCTACCCCGCCGGCGTCGGCTAGGGATGCCACGGCTATCCCGCAGGCACCGGCAAGGGAGGCGATGTCTACGCCTCCGACGCCGGCTTGGGAGGCCGGGTGTACGCCGCCGGCGCCGGCAGGGAGGCCAGGTCTACCCCTCCAGCGCCGGTAGGGAAGCCAGGTCTACCCCGCTGGCGCCGGCTAGGGAGGCCAAGTCTACCCCGCTGGCGCCGGCAAGGGAGGCCAGGTCTACCATGCCGGCGCCGGCTAGGGAGGCCAGGTCTTACGCGCAGGCGCCGGTAGATAGGTCAGGTCTACCCCGACGGCGCCGGCTACAAAGTCCATGTCTACCGCGCCGACGACGGCTAGGGAAGCCAGGTCTACCCTGCCGGCGCCGGCAGGGAGGCCAGGTCTACCACGCCAGCGCCGGCTAGGGAGCCCAGGTCTACCCCGCCGGCGCTGGCTACGGAGGCCACGTTTATCCCGCCGGCGCCGGCTAGGAAGACAATGTATACGCAGCTGGCGCCAGCTAGGGAGGCCAGGTCTACAACACCGGCGCCAGCTTGGGAGGCCAGGACTACCATGCCAGCACCGGCTTGGGAGGCCAGGTCTACGCCGCCGGCGCCGGTTTGGGAGGCCAGGTCTATACTGCCGGCACCGGCAGGGAGGCCAGGTCTACGCCGCCGGCGCCGGCTAGGGAGGCCAGGTCTATGACGCCGGCGCCGGCTAGCGAGGCAATGTCTATGACGCCGACGACGGCTAGGGAGGCCAGGTATAACCTGCTGGCACCGCCTACGGAGGCCTGGTCTACCACGCCGGCGCCGGCAGGGAGGCCAGGTCTATCCCGCTGGCGTCGGCTAGGAAGACAATATCTACGCTGCTGGCGCCAGCTAGGGAGTCCAGGTCTACGCCGCCGACGCCGGCTAGGGAGGCCAGGTCTACGTCGCCGGGGCCGGCAGAGAGGCCAGGTCTACCCTGCCAGTGACGGGTAGGGAGACCAGTTCTAACCTGCCAGCGCCAACTAGGGAGGCCAGTTCTATGCCTCTGGCGCTGGCATGAGAGGCCAAGTATACCCGGCCGGCGCCGCCTAGAGAGGCCAGGTCTACCCCACTGGCGCCATCTTGGGAGGCAATGTCTACGCCGCTGACGCCAGCTAGGGAGGCCAGGTCTACCATGCCGGCGCCGGCTACGGAGCCCAGGTCTATCCCGCCGGCGCCGGATAGGAAGAAAATATATACGCAGCCAACGCCAGCTAAGGAGGCCAGGTCTACACCACCAGCGCCGGCTAAGAAGGCAATGTAACGTATCCGGCGCCAGCTAGGGAGGCCAGGTCTACACCACCGGCGCCGGCTTGGAGGCCAGGTCTATGACGCCGGCACCAACATTGGAGGCCAGGTCTACCCTGCCAGCGCCGGCTACCGAGGCAATGTCTATAACGCCGACGACGGCTACGGAGGCCAGGTCTACCGCGCCAGCGCTGGCTAGGGAGGCAATGTCTACGCTGCCGGCGCCGGCTTGGGAGGCCAGGTCTACCCCACAGGCGCCGGCTTGGGAGGCCAGTTGTACCCCGCGGGCGCATGCAGGGAGGCCAGGTCTGCCCCGCCGGCGCCGGCTACGGAGGCCAGGTCTATCGCGCCGGTGCCAGCTAGGAAGAAAATGTCTACGCTGCCGGCACAGGCTTGAGAGGCCAGGTCTACCCCGCCGGCGCCGGCTTGGAGGCCAGGTCTATGCTGCCGGCGCCGGCTTGGGAGGCCAGGTCTACCCCGCCGGCGCTGGCTTGGGAAGCCAGGTGTAAGACTCCAGCGCCGGCAGGGAGGCCAGGTCTACCACGCCAGCGCCGGCTAGCGAGGCAATGTCTATGCCGTCGACGACGGCGAGGGAGGCCAGGTCTACAACTCCGGCATCGGCTAGGGAGGCCAGGTCTACGTCGTCGGGGCCGGCAGAGAGGCCAGGTCTACCCTGCCGGTGACGGGTAGGGAGACCAGTTCTAACCTGCCAGCGCCAACTAGGGAGGCCAGTTCTACGCCTCTGGCGCTGGCTTGAGAGGCCAAGTATACCCGGCCGGCGCCGCCTAGAGAGGCCAGGTCTACCCCACTGGCGCCGGCTTGGGAGGCAATGTCTACGCCGCCAACGCCAGCTAGGGAGGCCAGGTCTACCCTGCCTGCGCCGGCTACGGAGCCCAGGTCTATCCCGCCGGCGCCGGATAGGAAGAAAATGTATACGCAGCAAACGCCAGCTAAGGAGGCCAGGTCTACCCCGCCGGCGCCGGCTAGCGAGGCCAGGTCTACCCCGCCGGCGCCAGCAGGGAGGCCAGGTCTGCCCCGCCGGCACCGGCTAAGGAGGCCAGGTCTAACCCGACGGCGCCGGCTAGGGAGGCCAGGTCTATCGCGCCGGAGCCAGCTAGGGAGACAATGTCTACGCTGCCGGCGCACGCTTGAGAGGCCAGGTCTACCCCGCCGGTGCTGGCTTGGGAGGCCAGGTCTATGCCGCCGGCGCCGGCTTGGGAGGCCAGGTCTACGACTCCAGCGCCGGCAGGGAGGCCAGGTCTGCCACGCCAGCGCCGGCTAGCGAGGCAATGTCTATGCCATCGACGACGGCTAGGGAGGCCAGGTCTACAACGCCGGCATCGGCTTGGGAGGCCAGGTCTACCCCGCCAGCGCCGGCTAGCGAGGCAATGTCTATGCCGCCGCCGACGGCTACGGAGGCCAGGTCTACGCCGCCAGCGCCGGCTTGGGAGGCCAGGTCTACACCACCAGCGCCGGCTAAGAAGACAATGTATACGTATCCGGCGCCAGCTAGGGAGGCCAGGTCTACACCACCGGCGCCGGCTTGGAGGCCAGGTCTATGACGCCGGCACCAGCATTGGAGGCCAGGTCTACCCCGCCGGCGCCGGCTACCGAGGCAATGTCTATAACGCCGACGACGGCTAGGGAGGCCAGGTCTACCCCGTTGACGCCGGCAGGTAGGCCAAGTCTAACTCGCCTGTGCCGCCTAGGGAAGCCAGGTCTACCCCGCCGGCGTCGGCTAGGGATGCCACGGCTATCCCGCAGGCACCGGCAAGGGAGGCGATGTCTACGCCTCCGACGCCGGCTTGGGAGGCCGGGTGTACGCCGCCGGCGCCGGCAGGGAGGCCAGGTCTACCCCTCCAGCGCCGGTAGGGAAGCCAGGTCTACCCCGCTGGCGCCGGCTAGGGAGGCCAAGTCTACCCCGCTGGCGCCGGCAAGGGAGGCCAGGTCTACCATGCCGGCGCCGGCTAGGGAGGCCAGGTCTTACGCGCAGGCGCCGGTAGATAGGTCAGGTCTACCCCGACGGCGCCGGCTACAAAGTCCATGTCTACCGCGCCGACGACGGCTAGGGAAGCCAGGTCTACCCTGCCGGCGCCGGCAGGGAGGCCAGGTCTACCACGCCAGCGCCGGCTAGGGAGCCCAGGTCTACCCCGCCGGCGCTGGCTACGGAGGCCACGTTTATCCCGCCGGCGCCGGCTAGGAAGACAATGTATACGCAGCTGGCGCCAGCTAGGGAGGCCAGGTCTACAACACCGGCGCCAGCTTGGGAGGCCAGGACTACCATGCCAGCACCGGCTTGGGAGGCCAGGTCTACGCCGCCGGCGCCGGTTTGGGAGGCCAGGTCTATACTGCCGGCACCGGCAGGGAGGCCAGGTCTACGCCGCCGGCGCCGGCTAGGGAGGCCAGGTCTATGACGCCGGCGCCGGCTAGCGAGGCAATGTCTATGACGCCGACGACGGCTAGGGAGGCCAGGTATAACCTGCTGGCACCGCCTACGGAGGCCTGGTCTACCACGCCGGCGCCGGCAGGGAGGCCAGGTCTATCCCGCTGGCGTCGGCTAGGAAGACAATATCTACGCTGCTGGCGCCAGCTAGGGAGTCCAGGTCTACGCCGCCGACGCCGGCTAGGGAGGCCAGGTCTACGTCGCCGGGGCCGGCAGAGAGGCCAGGTCTACCCTGCCGGTGACGGGTAGGGAGACCAGTTCTAACCTGCCAGCGCCAACTAGGGAGGCCAGTTCTATGCCTCTGGCGCTGGCATGAGAGGCCAAGTATACCCGGCCGGCGCCGCCTAGAGAGGCCAGGTCTACCCCACTGGCGCCATCTTGGGAGGCAATGTCTACGCCGCTGACGCCAGCTAGGGAGGCCAGGTCTACCATGCCGGCGCCGGCTACGGAGCCCAGGTCTATCCCGCCGGCGCCGGATAGGAAGAAAATATATACGCAGCCAACGCCAGCTAAGGAGGCAAGGTCTACCCCGCCGGCGCCGGGTAGCGAGGCCAGGTCTACCCCGCCGGCGCCAGCAGGGAGGCCAGGTCTGCCCCGCCGGCACCGGCTACGGAGGCCAGGTCTACACCGCCGGCGCCGGCTTGGGAGGCAGGTCTACCATGCCGTCGCCAGCTAGGGAGGCCAGGTCTACCACGCCAGCGCCAGCTAGGGAGGCCAGGTCTACAACACCGGCGCCAGCTTGGGAGGCCAGGACTACCATGCCAGCACCGGCTAGGGAGGCCAGGTCTACGCCGCCGGCGCCGGTTTGGGAGGCCAGGTCTATACTGCCGGCGCCGGCAGGGAGGCCAAGTCTACCCCGCCGGCGCCGGCTAGGGAGGCCAGGTCTATGACGCCGGCACCAGCATTGGAGGCCAGGTCTACCCCGCCGGCGCCGGCTACCGAGGCAATGTCTATAACGCCGACGACGGCTAGGGAGGCCAGGTCTACCCCGTTGACGCCGGCAGGTAGGCCAAGTCTAACTCGCCGGTGCCGCCTAGGGAAGCCAGGTCTACCCCGCCGGCGTCGGCTAGGGATGCCACGGCTATCCCGCAGGCACCGGCAAGGGAGGCGATGTCTACGCCTCCGACGCCGGCTTGGGAGGCCGGGTGTACGCCGCCGGCGCCGGCAGGGAGGCCAGGTCTACCCCTCCAGCGCCGGTAGGGAAGCCAGGTCTACCCCGCTGGCGCCGGCTAGGGAGGCCAAGTCTACCCCGCTGGCGCCGGCAAGGGAGGCCAGGTCTACCATGCCGGCGCCGGCTAGGGAGGCCAGGTCTTACGCGCAGGCGCCGGTAGATAGGTCAGGTCTACCCCGACGGCGCCGGCTACAAAGTCCATGTCTACCGCGCCGACGACGGCTAGGGAAGCCAGGTCTACCCTGCCGGCGCCGGCAGGGAGGCCAGGTCTACCACGCCAGCGCCGGCTAGGGAGCCCAGGTCTACCCCGCCGGCGCTGGCTACGGAGGCCACGTTTATCCCGCCGGCGCCGGCTAGGAAGACAATGTATACGCAGCTGGCGCCAGCTAGGGAGGCCAGGTCTACAACACCGGCGTCAGCTTGGGAGGCCAGGACTACCATGCCAGCACCGGCTTGGGAGGCCAGGTCTACCATGCCGGCGCCGGCTACGGAGCCCAGGTCTATCCCGCCGGCGCCGGATAGGAAGAAAATGTATACGCAGCCAACGCCAGCTAAGGAGGCCAGGTCTACCCCGCCGGCGCCGGGTAGCGAGGCCAGGTCTACCCCGCCGGCGCCAGCAGGGAGGCCAGGTCTGCCCCGCCGGCACCGGCTACGGAGGCCAGGTCTACACCGCCGGCGCCGGCTTGGGAGGCAGGTCTACCATGCCGTCGCCAGCTAGGGAGGCCAGGTCTACCACGCCAGCGCCAGCTAGGGAGGCCAGGTCTACAACACCGGCGCCAGCTTGGGAGGCCAGGACTACCATGCCAGCACCGGCTAGGGAGGCCAGGTCTACGCCGCCGGCGCCGGTTTGGGAGGCCAGGTCTATACTGCCGGCGCCGGCAGGGAGGCCAAGTCTACCCCGCCGGCGCCGGCTAGGGAGGCCAGGTCTATGACGCCGGCACCAGCATTGGAGGCCAGGTCTACCCCGCCGGCGCCGGCTACCGAGGCAATGTCTATAACGCCGACGACGGCTAGGGAGGCCAGGTCTACCCCGTTGACGCCGGCAGGTAGGCCAAGTCTAACTCGCCGGTGCCGCCTAGGGAAGCCAGGTCTACCCCGCCGGCGTCGGCTAGGGATGCCACGGCTATCCCGCAGGCACCGGCAAGGGAGGCGATGTCTACGCCTCCGACGCCGGCTTGGGAGGCCGGGTGTACGCCGCCGGCGCCGGCAGGGAGGCCAGGTCTACCCCTCCAGCGCCGGTAGGGAAGCCAGGTCTACCCCGCTGGCGCCGGCTAGGGAGGCCAAGTCTACCCCGCTGGCGCCGGCAAGGGAGGCCAGGTCTACCATGCCGGCGCCGGCTAGGGAGGCCAGGTCTTACGCGCAGGCGCCGGTAGATAGGTCAGGTCTACCCCGACGGCGCCGGCTACAAAGTCCATGTCTACCGCGCCGACGACGGCTAGGGAAGCCAGGTCTACCCTGCCGGCGCCGGCAGGGAGGCCAGGTCTACCACGCCAGCGCCGGCTAGGGAGCCCAGGTCTACCCCGCCGGCGCTGGCTACGGAGGCCACGTTTATCCCGCCGGCGCCGGCTAGGAAGACAATGTATACGCAGCTGGCGCCAGCTAGGGAGGCCAGGTCTACAACACCGGCGTCAGCTTGGGAGGCCAGGACTACCATGCCAGCACCGGCTTGGGAGGCCAGGTCTACCATGCCGGCGCCGGCTACGGAGCCCAGGTCTATCCCGCCGGCGCCGGATAGGAAGAAAATGTATACGCAGCCAACGCCAGCTAAGGAGGCCAGGTCTACCCCGCCGGCGCCGGGTAGCGAGGCCAGGTCTACCCCCGCCGGCGCCAGCAGGGAGGCCAGGTCTGCCCCGCCGGCACCGGCTACGGAGGCCAGGTCTACACCGCCGGCGCCGGCTTGGGAGGCAGGTCTACCATGCCGTCGCCAGCTAGGGAGGCCAGGTCTACCACGCCAGCGCCAGCTAGGGAGGCCAGGTCTACAACACCGGCGCCAGCTTGGGAGGCCAGGACTACCATGCCAGCACCGGCTAGGGAGGCCAGGTCTACGCCGCCGGCGCCGGTTTGGGAGGCCAGGTCTATACTGCCGGCGCCGGCAGGGAGGCCAAGTCTACCCCGCCGGCGCCGGCTAGGGAGGCCAGGTCTATGACGCCGGCACCAGCATTGGAGGCCAGGTCTACCCCGCCGGCGCCGGCTACCGAGGCAATGTCTATAACGCCGACGACGGCTAGGGAGGCCAGGTCTACCCCGTTGACGCCGGCAGGTAGGCCAAGTCTAACTCGCCGGTGCCGCCTAGGGAAGCCAGGTCTACCCCGCCGGCGTCGGCTAGGGATGCCACGGCTATCCCGCAGGCACCGGCAAGGGAGGCGATGTCTACGCCTCCGACGCCGGCTTGGGAGGCCGGGTGTACGCCGCCGGCGCCGGCAGGGAGGCCAGGTCTACCCCTCCAGCGCCGGTAGGGAAGCCAGGTCTACCCCGCTGGCGCCGGCTAGGGAGGCCAAGTCTACCCCGCTGGCGCCGGCAAGGGAGGCCAGGTCTACCATGCCGGCGCCGGCTAGGGAGGCCAGGTCTTACGCGCAGGCGCCGGTAGATAGGTCAGGTCTACCCCGACGGCGCCGGCTACAAAGTCCATGTCTACCGCGCCGACGACGGCTAGGGAAGCCAGGTCTACCCTGCCGGCGCCGGCATGGAGGCCAGGTCTACCACGCCAGCGCCGGCTAGGGAGCCCAGGTCTACCCCGCCGGCGCTGGCTACGGAGGCCACGTTTATCCCGCCGGCGCCGGCTAGGAAGACAATGTATACGCAGCTGGCGCCAGCTAGGGAGGCCAGGTCTACAACACCGGCGCCAGCTTTGGAGGCCAGGACTACCATGCCAGCACCGGCTTGGGAGGCCAGGTCTACGCCGCCGGCGCCGGTTTGGGAGGCCAGGTCTATACTGCCGGCACCGGCAGGGAGGCCAGGTCTACGCCGCCGGCGCCGGCTAGGGAGGCCAGGTCTATGACGCCGGCGCCGGCTAGCGAGGCAATGTCTATGACGCCGACGACGGCTAGGGAGGCCAGGTATAACCTGCTGGCACCGCCTACGGAGGCCTGGTCTACCACGCCGGCGCCGGCAGGGAGGCCAGGTCTATCCCGCTGGCGTCGGCTAGGAAGACAATATCTACGCTGCTGGCGCCAGCTAGGGAGTCCAGGTCTACGCCGCCGACGCCGGCTAGGGAGGCCAGGTCTACGTCGCCGGGGCCGGCAGAGAGGCCAGGTCTACCCTGCCAGTGACGGGTAGGGAGACCAGTTCTAACCTGCCAGCGCCAACTAGGGAGGCCAGTTCTATGCCTCTGGCGCTGGCTTGAGAGGCCAAGTATACCCGGCCGGCGCCGCCTAGAGAGGCCAGGTCTACCCCACTGGCGCCATCTTGGGAGGCAATGTCTACCCCGCCGGCGCCGGCTAGCGAGGCCAGGTCTACCCCGCCGGCGCCAGCAGGGAGGCCAGGTCTGCCCCGCCGGCACTGGCTACGGAGGCCAGGTGTAACCCGACGGCGCCGGCTAGGGAGGCCAGGTCTATCGCGCCGGCGCCAGCTAGGAAGACAATGTCTACGCTGCCGGCGCACGCTTGAGAGGCCAGGTCTACCCCGCCGGCGCTGGCAGGGAGTCCAGGTCTACCCCTCCAGCGCCGGTAGGGAAGCCAGGTCTACCCCCCTGGCGCCGGCTAGGGAGGCCAAGTCTACCCCGCTGGCGCCGGCAAGGGAGGCCAGGTCTACCATGCCGGCGCCGGCTAGGGAGGCCAGGTCTCCACCTCCAGCGCCGGTAGGGAAGCCAGGTCTACCCTGCTGGCGCAGGCTAGGGAGACCAAGTCTACCCCGCTGGCGCCGGCAAGGGAGGCCAGGTCTACCATGCCGGCGCCGGCTACGGAGCCCAGGTCTATCCCGCCAGCGCCGGATAGGAAGAAAATGTATACGCAGCCAACGCCAGCTAAGGAGGCCAGGTCTACCCCGCCGGCGCCGGCTAGCGAGGCCAGGTCTACCCCGCCAGCGCCGGCTTGGGAGGCCAGGTATACACCGCCGGCTCCGGCAGGGAGGCCAGGTCTACACCACCGGCGCCGGCTTGGGAGGCCAGGACTACCATGCCAGCGCCGGCTTGGGAGGCCAGGTCTACGCCGCCGGTGCCAGCTTGGGAGGCCAGGTCTACCCCGCCGGCGCCGGCAGGGAGGCCAGGTCTACCACGCCAGCACCGGCTAGGGAGCCCAGGTCTACCCCGCCGGCGCTGGCTACGGAGGCCAGGTTTATCCCGCCGGCGCCGGCTAGGAAGACAATGTATACGCAGCCGGCGCCAGCTAGGGAGGCCAGGTCTACAACACCGGCGCCAGCTTGGGAGGCCAGGACTACCATGCCAGCACCGGCTAGGGAGGCCAGGTCTACGCCGCCGGCGCCGGCAGGGAGGCCAGGTCTACACCTCCAGCGCCGGTAGGGAAGCCAGGTCTACCCTGCTGGCGCCGGCTAGGGAGGCCAAGTCTACCCCGCTGGCGCCGGCAAGGGAGGCCAGGTCTACCATGCCGGCGCAGGCTAGGGAGGCCAGGTCTACCGCGCAGGCGCCGGCAGATAGGTCAGGTCTACCCCGACGGCGCCGGCTACAAAGCCCATGTCTACCGCGCCGACGACTGCTAGGGAAGCCAGGTCTGCCCCGCTGGCACCGGCTACGGAGGCCAGGTCTAACCCGACGGCGCCGGCTAGGGAGGCCAAGTCTTCCCCGCTGGCGCCGGCAAGGGAAGCCAGGTCTACCATGCCGGCGCCGGCTAGGGAGAACAGGTCTACCGCGCAGGCGCCGGCAGATAGGTCAGGTCTACCCCGACGGCGCCGGCTACAAAGTCCATGTCTACCGCGACGACGACGGCTAGGGAAGCCAGGTCTACCCTGCCGGCGCCGGCAGGGAGGCCAGGTCTACCATGCCGGCGCCGTCTACTGAGGCCAGGTCTACCCCGCCTGCGCCGGCTAAGAAGACAATGTATACGCAGCCGGCGCCAGCTAGGGAGGCCAGGTCTACGCCGCCGGTGCCGGCAGGGAGGCCAGGACTTCCCCGCCGGCGCCGGCTAGGGAGGCCAGCTCTACGCCACCGGCGCTGGCTTGGGAAGCCATGTCTACCCCGCCTGCGCCGGCAGGGAGGCCAGGTTTACGCCTCCGGCACCGGCTACGGAGTCCAGGTGTACCCCGCCGGCACCGGCTAGGGAGGCCAAGTCTACCCAGCCTGCGCCACCTAGAGAGTCCAGGTCTACCCAGCCGTCGCCGGCTAGAGAGGCAATGTCTACGCTGTCGACGCCGGCTAAGGAGGCCAGGACTACCCCCCGCCACCGACAGGGGAGGCCAGGTCTTCCCAGCCAGTGGCGGCTAGGGTGGCTATGTCTAACATGCCGGCGCCAGTTAGGGATGCCAGGTCTACGCTGCCGGTGCCGGCTTGGGAGGCCAGGTCTACCCCGCCGGCGCCGGCAGGGAGGCCAGGTCTACCACGCCAGCACCGGCTAGGGAGCCCAGGTCTACCCCGCCGGCGCTGGCTACGGAGGCCAGGTTTATCCCGCCGGCGCCGGCTAGGAAGACAATGTATACGCAGCCGGCGCCGGCTAGGGAGGCCAGGTCTACAACACCGGCGCCAGCTTGGGAGGCCAGGACTACCATGCCAGCACCGGCTAGGGAGGCCAGGTCTACGCCGCCGGCGCCGGCAGGGAGGCCAGGTCTACACCTCCAGCGCCGGTAGGGAAGCCAGGTCTACCCTGCTGGAGCCGGCTAGGGAGGCCAAGTCTACCCCGCTGGCGCCGGCAAGGGAGGCCAGGTCTACCATGCCGGCGCAGGCTAGGGAGGCCAGGTCTACCGCGCAGGCGCCGGCAGATAGGTCAGGTCTACCCCGACGGCGCCGGCTACAAAGCCCATGTCTACCGCGCCGACGACGGCTAGGGAAGCCAGGTCTGCCCCGCTGGCACCGGCTACGGAGGCCAGGTCTAACCCGACGGCGCCGGCTAGGGAGGCCAAGTCTTCCCCGCTGGCGCCGGCAAGGGAAGCCAGGTCTACCATGCCGGCGCCGGCTAGGGAGAACAGGTCTACCGCGCAGGCGCCGGCAGATATGTCAGGTCTACCCCGCCGGTGCCAGCTTGGGAGGCCAGGTCTACCCCGCCGGCACCGGCAGGGAGGCCAGGTCTACCACGCCAGCACCGGCTAGGGAGCCCAGGTCTACCCCGCCGGCGCTGGCTACGGAGTCCAGGTTTATCCCGCCGGCGCCGGCTAGGAAGACAATGTATACGCAGCCGGCGCCAGCTAGGGAGGCCAGGTCTACAACACAGGCGCCAGCTTGGGAGGCCAGGACTACCATGCCAGCACCGGCTAGGGAGGCCAGGTCTACCCTGCTGGAGCCGGCTAGGGAGGCCAAGTCTACCCCGCTGGCGCCGGCAAGGGAGGCCAGGTCTACCATGCCGGCGCAGGCTAGGGAGGCCAGGTCTACCGCGCAGGCGCCGGCAGATAGGTCAGGTCTACCCCGACGGCGCCGGCTACAAAGCCCATGTCTACCGCGCCGACGACGGCTAGGGAAGCCAGGTCTGCCCCGCTGGCACCGGCTACGGAGGCCAGGTCTAACCCGACGGCGCCGGCTAGGGAGGCCAAGTCTTCCCCGCTGGCGCCGGCAAGGGAAGCCAGGTCTACCATGCCGGCGCCGGCTAGGGAGAACAGGTCTACCGCGCAGGCGCCGGCAGATATGTCAGGTCTACCCCGCCGGTGCCAGCTTGGGAGGCCAGGTCTACCCCGCCGGCACCGGCAGGGAGGCCAGGTCTACCACGCCAGCACCGGCTAGGGAGCCCAGGTCTACCCCGCCGGCGCTGGCTACGGAGTCCAGGTTTATCCCGCCGGCGCCGGCTAGGAAGACAATGTATACGCAGCCGGCGCCAGCTAGGGAGGCCAGGTCTACAACACCGGCGCCAGCTTGGGAGGCCAGGACTACCATGCCAGCACCGGCTAGGGAGGCCAGGTCTACGCCGCCGGCGCCGGCAGGGAGGCCAGGTCTACACCTCCAGCGCCGGTAGGGAAGCCAGGTCTACCCTGCTGGCGCCGGCTAGGGAGGCCAAGTCTACCCCGCTGGCGCCGGCAAGGGAGGCCAGGTCTACCATGCCGGCGCAGGCTAGGGAGGCCAGGTCTACCGCGCAGGCGCCGGCAGATAGGTCAGGTCTACCCCGACGGCGCCGGCTACAAAGCCCATGTCTACCGCGCCGACGACTGCTAGGGAAGCCAGGTCTGCCCCGCTGGCACCGGCTACGGAGGCCAGGTCTAACCCGACGGCGCCGGCTAGGGAGGCCAAGTCTTCCCCGCTGGCGCCGGCAAGGGAAGCCAGGTCTACCATGCCGGCGCCGGCTAGGGAGAACAGGTCTGCCGCGCAGGCGCCGGCAGATAGGTCAGGTCTACCCCGACGGCGCCGGCTACAAAGTCCATGTCTACCGCGACGACGACGGCTAGGGAAGCCAGGTCTACCCTGCCGGCGCCGGCAGGGAGGCCAGGTCTACCATGCCGGCGCCGTCTACTGAGGCCAGGTCTACCCCGCCTGCGCCGGCTAAGAAGACAATGTATACGCAGCCGGCGCCAGCTAGGGAGGCCAGGTCTACGCCGCCGGTGCCGGCAGGGAGGCCAGGACTTCCCCGCCGGCGCCGGCTAGGGAGGCCAGCTCTACGCCACCGGCGCTGGCTTGGGAAGCCATGTCTACCCCGCCTGCGCCGGCAGGGAGGCCAGGTTTACGCCTCCGGCACCGGCTACGGAGTCCAGGTGTACCCCGCCGGCACCGGCTAGGGAGGCCAAGTCTACCCAGCCTGCGCCACCTAGAGAGTCCAGGTCTACCCAGCCGTCGCCGGCTAGAGAGGCAATGTCTACGCTGTCGACGCCGGCTAAGGAGGCCAGGACTACCCCCCGCCACCGACAGGGAGGCCAGGTCTTCCCAGCCAGTGGCGGCTAGGGTGGCTATGTCTAACATGCCGGCGCCAGTTAGGGATGCCAGGTCTACGCTGCCGGTGCCGGCTTGGGAGGCCAGGTCTACCCCGCCGGCGCCGGCAGGGAGGCCAGGTCTACCACGCCAGCACCGGCTAGGGAGCCCAGGTCTACCCCGCCGGCGCTGGCTACGGAGGCCAGGTTTATCCCGCCGGCGCCGGCTAGGAAGACAATGTATACGCAGCCGGCGCCGGCTAGGGAGGCCAGGTCTACAACACCGGCGCCAGCTTGGGAGGCCAGGACTACCATGCCAGCACCGGCTAGGGAGGCCAGGTCTACGCCGCCGGCGCCGGCAGGGAGGCCAGGTCTACACCTCCAGCGCCGGTAGGGAAGCCAGGTCTACCCTGCTGGAGCCGGCTAGGGAGGCCAAGTCTACCCCGCTGGCGCCGGCAAGGGAGGCCAGGTCTACCATGCCGGCGCAGGCTAGGGAGGCCAGGTCTACCGCGCAGGCGCCGGCAGATAGGTCAGGTCTACCCCAACGGCGCCGGCTACAAAGCCCATGTCTACCGCGCCGACGACGGCTAGGGAAGCCAGGTCTGCCCCGCTGGCACCGGCTACGGAGGCCAGGTCTAACCCGACGGCGCCGGCTAGGGAGGCCAAGTCTTCCCCGCTGGCGCCGGCAAGGGAAGCCAGGTCTACCATGCCGGCGCCGGCTAGGGAGAACAGGTCTACCGCGCAGGCGCCGGCAGATATGTCAGGTCTACCCCGCCGGTGCCAGCTTGGGAGGCCAGGTCTACCCCGCCGGCACCGGCAGGGAGGCCAGGTCTACCACGCCAGCACCGGCTAGGGAGCCCAGGTCTACCCCGCCGGCGCTGGCTACGGAGTCCAGGTTTATCCCGCCGGCGCCGGCTAGGAAGACAATGTATACGCAGCCGGCGCCAGCTAGGGAGGCCAGGTCTACAACACAGGCGCCAGCTTGGGAGGCCAGGACTACCATGCCAGCACCGGCTAGGGAGGCCAGGTCTACGCCGCCGGCGCCGGCAGGGAGGCCAGGTCTACACCTCCAGCGCCGGTAGGGAAGCCAGGTCTACCCTGCTGGAGCCGGCTAGGGAGGCCAAGTCTACCCCGCTGGCGCCGGCAAGGGAGGCCAGGTCTACCATGCCGGCGCAGGCTAGGGAGGCCAGGTCTACCGCGCAGGCGCCGGCAGATAGGTCAGGTCTACCCCGACGGCGCCGGCTACAAAGCCCATGTCTACCGCGCCGACGACGGCTAGGGAAGCCAGGTCTGCCCCGCTGGCACCGGCTACGGAGGCCAGGTCTAACCCGACGGCGCCGGCTAGGGAGGCCAAGTCTTCCCCGCTGGCGCCGGCAAGGGAAGCCAGGTCTACCATGCCGGCGCCGGCTAGGGAGAACAGGTCTACCGCGCAGGCGCCGGCAGATATGTCAGGTCTACCCCGCCGGTGCCAGCTTGGGAGGCCAGGTCTACCCCGCCGGCACCGGCAGGGAGGCCAGGTCTACCACGCCAGCACCGGCTAGGGAGCCCAGGTCTACCCCGCCGGCGCTGGCTACGGAGTCCAGGTTTATCCCGCCGGCGCCGGCTAGGAAGACAATGTATACGCAGCCGGCGCCAGCTAGGGAGGCCAGGTCTACAACACAGGCGCCAGCTTGGGAGGCCAGGACTACCATGCCAGCACCGGCTAGGGAGGCCAGGTCT
Organism: Harpia harpyja; assembly: GCF_026419915.1. Taxonomy (NCBI): domain Eukaryota; kingdom Metazoa; phylum Chordata; class Aves; order Accipitriformes; family Accipitridae; genus Harpia; species Harpia harpyja. The sequence goes on along the minus strand of NC_068953.1, from coordinate 42,336,083 downwards.
ACGCCGCCGGCGCCGGCAGGGAGGCCAGGTCTACACCTCCAGCGCCGGTAGGGAAGCCAGGTCTACCCTGCTGGCGCCGGCTAGGGAGGCCAAGTCTGCCCCGCCGGCACCGGCTACGGAGGCCAGGTCTAACCCGACGGCGCCGGCTAGGGAGGCCAGGTCTATCGCGCTGGCGCCAGCTAGGAAGACAATGTCTACGCTGCCGGCGCACGCTTGAGAGGCCAGGTCTACCCCGCCGGCGCCGGCTTGGGAGACCAGGTCTATGCCGCCGGTACCGGCTTGGGAGGCCAGGTCTACCCCGCCGGCGCCGGCTTGGGAGGCCAGGTCTACGATTCCAGCGCCGGCAGGGAGGCCAGGTCTACCACGCCAGCGCCGGCTAGCGAGGCAATGTCTATGCCGCCGCCGACGGCTAGGGAGGCCAGGTCTACGACGCCGGCATCGGCTTGGGAGGCCAGGTCTACACCGCTGGCTCCGGCAGGGAGGCCAGGTCTACGCCGCTGGTGCCGGCTAGGGAGGCCAGGTCTATCCCGCCGGTGCCGGCTAGGAAGACAATGTATACGCAGCCGGCGCCAGCTAGGGAGGCCAGGTCTACACCACCAGAGCCGGCTTGGGAGGCCAGGACTACCATGCCAGCGCCGGCTTGGGAGGCCAGGTCTACGCCGCCGGTGCCAGCTTGGGAGGCCAGGTCTACCCCGCCGGCGCCGGCAGGGAGGCCAGGTCTACCAGGCCAGCGCCGGCTAGGGAGCCCAGGTCTACCCCGCCGGCGCTGGCTACGGAGGCCAGGTTTATCCCGCCGGCGCCGGCTAGGAAGACAATGTATACGCAGCCAGCGCCAGCTAGGGAGGCCAGGTCTACAACACCGGCGCCAGCTTGGGAGGCCAGGACTACCATGCCAGCACCGGCTAGGGAGGCCAGGTCTACGCCGCCGGCGCCGGTTTGGGAGGCCAGGTCTATGACGCCGGCGCCGGTTTGGGAGGCCAGGTCTATACTGCCGGCGCCGGCAGGGAGGCCAAGTCTACCCCGCCAGCGCCGGCTAGGGAGGCCAGGTCTATGACGCTGGCACCGGCTAGCGAGGAAATGTGTACGCCGCCGACGCTGGCTAGGGAGGCCAGGTATAACCTGCTGGCACCGCCTACGGAGGCCTGGTCTACCACGCCGGCGCCGGCAGGGAGGCCAGGTCTATCCCGCCGGCGTCGGCTAGGAAGACAATATCTACGCTGCTGACGCCAGCTAGGGAGTCCAGGTCTACGCCGACGACGCCGGCTAGGGAGGCCAGGTCTACCCTGCCGGTGACGGGTAGGGAGACCAGTTCTAACCTGCCAGCGCCAACTAGGGAGGCCAGTTCTACGCCTCTGGCGCTGGCTTGAGAGGCCAAGTATACCCGGCCGGCGCCGCCTAGAGAGGCCAGGTCTACCCCACTGGCGCCGGCTTGGGAGGCAATGTCTACGCCGCCGACGCCAGCTAGGGAGGCCAGGTCTACACCACCAGAGCCGGCTAAGAAGGCAATGTATACGTATCCGGCGCCAGCTAGGGAGGCCAGGTCTACACCACCGGCGCCGGCTTGGAGGCCAGGTCTATGACGCCGGCACCAGCATTGGAGGCCAGGTCTACCCCGCCGGCGCCGGCTACCGAGGCAATGTCTATAATGCCGACGACGGCTAGGGAGGCCAGGTCTACCCTGCCGGCGCCGGCTTGGGACTCCAGGTCTACTACAGCGGCGCCGGCAGGGAGGCCAGGTCTACGCCGCCGGCGCCGGCTACGGAGGCCAGGTCTACCCCACCGGCGCCAGCTTGGGAGTCCAGGTCTACTATACCGGCGCCGGCTAGAAAGACAATGTATACGCTTCCGGCGGCAGCTAGGGAGGCCAGGTCTACCCCACAGGCGCCGGCTTGGGAGGCCAGGTCTACCATGCCGGCGCCGGCTAGGGAGGCCAGGTCTACACCGCTGGCGCCGGCTGGGAAGGCCAGGTGTACCCCGCGGGCGCATGCAGGGAGGCCAGGTCTCCCCGCCGGCGCCGGCTAGGGAGGCCAGGTCTATCGCGCCGGTGCCAGCTAGGAAGAAAATGTCTACGCTGCCAGCACAGGCTTGAGAGGCCAGGTCTACCCCGCCGGCGCCGGCTTGAGAGGCCAGGTCTATGCCGCCGGCTCCGGCTTGGGAGGCCAGGTCTACCCCGCCGGCGCCGGCTTGGGAGGCCAGGTCTAAGACTCCAGCGCCGGCAGGGAGGCCAGGTCTACCACTCCAGCGCCGGCTAGCGAGGCAATGTCTATGCCGCCGCCGACGGCTAGGGAGGCCAGGTCTACGTCGCCGGCATCAGCTTGGGAGGCCAGGTCTACCCCGCCAGCGCCGGCTAGCGAGGCAATGTCTATGCCGTCGCTGACGGCTACGGAGGCCAGGTCTACGCCGCCGGAGCCGGCTTGGGAGGCCAGGTCTACACCACCAGCGCCGGCTAAGAAGACAATGTATACGTATCCGGCGCCAGCTAGGGAGGCCAGGTCTACACCACCGGCACCGGCTTGGAGGCCAGGTCTATGACGCCGGCACCAGCATTGGAGGCCAGGACTACCCCGCCGGCGCCGGCTACCGAGGCAATGTCTATAACGCTGACGACGGCTAGGGAGGCCAGGTCTACCCCGCTGGCGCCGGCAGGTAGGCCAAGTCTAACTCACCGGTGCCGGCTAGGGAAGCTAGGTCTACCCCGCCGGCGTCGGCTAGGGATGCCACGGCTATCCCGCAGGCACTGGGATGGGAGGCGATGTCTACACCTCCGACGCCGGCTTGGGAAGCCGGGTGTACGCCGCCGGCGCTGGCTTGGGAGGCCAGGTCTACTCCGCCGGCGATGGCAGGGAGGCCAGGTCTACCACGCCGACGCCAGCAGGGAGGCCAGGTCTACGCCGCCGGCGCCGCCTAGAGAGGCGAGGTCTACCCCACCGGCGCTGACTAGGAAGACAATGTATACGCATCCGGCGGCAGCTAGAGAGGCCAGGTCTACCCCACAGGCGCCGGCTTGGGAGGCCAGGTCTACCATGCCGGCGCCGGCTAGGGAGGCCAGGTCTACACCGCTGGCGCCGGCTTGGAAAGCTAGGTGTACCCCGCGGGCGCATGCAGGGAGGCCAGGTCTGCCCCGCCGGCGCCGGCTACGGAGGCCAGGTCTATCACGCCGGTGCCAGCTAGGAACAAAATGTCTATGCTGCTGGCGCCGGCTTGGGAGGCCAGGTCTACCCCGACGGCACCGGCTAGGGAGGCCAAGTCTACCCCACTGGCGCCGGCAAGGGAGGCCAGGTCTACCCCGCCGGCGCCGGCAGGGAGGCCAGGTCTACCACGCCGACGCCAGCAGGGAGGCCAGGTCTACGCCGCCGGCGCCGCCTAGAGAGGCGAGGTCTACCCCACTGGCGCCGACTAGGAAGACAATGTATACGCATCCGGCGGCAGCTAGGGAGGCCAGGTCTACCCCACAGGCGCCGGCTTGGGAGGCCAGGTCTACCATGCCGGCGCCGGCTAGGGAGGCAATGTCTACGCCGCCGGCGCCGGCTTGGGAGGCCAGGTCTACGCCGCCGGCGCTGCCTTGGGAGGCTAGGTCTACCCCGCCAACGCCAGCAGGGAGGCCAGGTCTACCCCGATGGCGCCGGCGGGGAGGCCAGGTCTACCCCACCGGCGCCGGCTTGGGACTCCAGGTCTACTACACCGGCGCCGGCAGGGAGGCCAGGTCTATGGCGCCGGCGCCGGCTTGGGAGGCCAGGTCTACCCCACGGGCGCCGGCAGGGAGTCCAGGTCTACCCTGCTGGCGCCGAAAGGGAGGCCATATCTACCCCGCCGGCCCCAGCTAGGGTGGCCAGGTCTACGCCGCCGGCGCTGGCTTGGGAGGCCAGGTCTACCCCGCCGGCGCCGGCAGGGAGGCCAGGTCTAACTCACCGTTGCCGGCTAGGGAGGACAGGTCTACCCCGCCAACGCCTGCAGGGAGGTCAGGTCTACCACGCCGACGCCGGCTAGGGAGGCCAGGTCTACCCCGTCGGCTCGTGCTAGGGAGGAAAAGTCTACGCTGCCGATGCCGGCTAGGGAGGCCAGGTCAATGACGCCGGCGCCGGTAGGGAGGCCAGGTCTACCCCGCCGTCACCGGATATGGAGGCCAGGTCTACGCCGTCGTCGCCGGATATGGAGGCCAGGTCTACCCAGCCGGCGCCGGCTAAGGAGGCCATGTCTACCCCGCCGGCGCCGGCTTGGGAGGCCAGGTCTACACCACAGGCACCGGCAGGGAGGCCAGGTCTACCTTTCCGGCGCCGCCAGGGTGTCCAGGTCTACCCCACCGGCGCCGGCTTCTGAGGCCAGGTCTATCATGCCGGCGCCGGCTACAGAGGCCAGGTCTACCCTGGCGGCGCCGGCAGGGAGGCCAGGTCTACCCCGCCGGCTCCGGCAGGGAGGCTAGGTCTTCCTTTTCGGTGCCGGCTAGGGAGGCCAGATCTACTCCGCCGGCGCCGGCTAGGGAGGCCAGGTCTATGATGCCGGCGGCGGCTTGGGAGGCCAGGTCTACCCCGCCATTCACCGGATATGGAGGCCAGGTCTACCCCGCCGGCGCCGGCTAAGGAGGCCATGTCTACCCCGCCGGCGCCAGTTTGGGAGGTCAGGTCTACCACGCTGGCACAGATAGGGAGGCCAGGTCTACCCCGCCGGAGACGGCTAGCGAGTCCAGGTCTAATATACCGGCGCCGGATAGGAAGGCCAGGTCTACGCCGCCGGCGCCGGCTTGGGAGGCCAGGTCTATGCCACCGTCTCCGGCTTGGGAGGCCAGGTCTACCACGCCGGCGCCGGCAGGGATGCCAGGTCTACCCCGCCGGCCCCGGCAGGGAGGCCAGGTCTACGCCGACGGCGCCGGCCAGGGAGGCAATGTCTACATCGCCAACGCTGGCTAGGGAGGCCAGGTCTACCCAGACGGCGCTGGCTTGGGAGGCCAGGTCTACCCCGCCGGCGCTGGCAGGGAGGCCAGGTCTAACTCACCGGCGCCGGCTAGGGAGGCCAGGTCTACCCCGCCAACGCCTGCAGGGAGGCCAGGTCTACCCCGCTGGCACCGGCTAGGGAGGCAATGTCTACGCCGCCGGCGCCGGCTAGGGAGTCCAGGTCTATTCCGCTGGCGCCGGTTAGGAAGACAATGTATACGCAGCCGGCGCCACCTAGGGAGGCCAGGTGTACGCCGCCGGCGTGGGCTTGGGAGGCCAGGTCTACCCAGACGGCGCCAGCTTGGGAGGCCAGGTCTACGCCGCCGGCGCTGGCTTGGGAGGCCAGGTCTACCCCGCCGGCGCCGGCAGGGAGGCCAGGTCTAACTCACCGTTGCCGGCTAGGGAGGACAGGTCTACCCCGCCAACGCCTGCAGGGAGGTCAGGTCTACCACGCCGACGCCGGCTAGGGAGGCCAGGTCTACGCCGGCGCCGCCGGGTTGGGAGGCCACGTCTATCCCGCCGGCGCAGGCTTGGGAGGCCAGGTCTACTCCGCCGGCGCCGGCAGGGAGGCCAGGCCTACCACGCCGGTGCCAGCAGGGAGGCCAGGTCTACGCCGCCGGCGCCGGCTTGGGAGGCCAGGTCTAACCCGCCGGCGCTGGCAGGGAGGCCAGGTCCAACTCACCGGCGCCGGCTAGGGAGGCCAGGTCTACCCCGCCAACGTTTGCAGGGATGCCAGGTCTACCCCGCTGGCACCGGCTAGGGAGACAATGTCTACGCCGCCGGTGCCGGCTTGGGAGGCCAGGTCTACCTCGCCGGCGCCGGCAGGGTTGCCAGGTGTACACCGACGGCGCCGGCTATGAAGCCCAGGTCTACCCCTCCGGCGGCGGCTAGGGAGTCCAGGTCTATTCCGCCGGCGCTGGTTAGGAAGACAATGTATACGCAGCCGGCACCAGCTAGGGAGGCCAGGTGTACGCCGCCGGCTTCGGCTTGGGAGGCCAGGTCTACCCCGCCGGCGCTGGCAGGGAGGCCAGGTCTAACTCACCGTTGCCGGCTAGGGAGGACAGGTCTACCCCGCCAACGCCTGCAGGGAGGTCAGGTCTACCACGCCGACGCCGGCTAAGGAGGCCAGGTCTACGCCGGCGCCGCCGGCTTGGGAGGCCACGTCTATCCCGCCGGCGCAGGCTTGGGAGGCCAGGTCTACTCCGCCGGCGCCGGCAGGGAGGCCAGGTCTACCACGCCGGTGCCAGCAGGGAGGCCAGGTCTACGCCGCCGGCGCCGGCTTGGGAGGCCAGGTCTACGCCGCTGGTGCCGGCTAGGGAGGCCAGGTCTATCCCGCCGTTGTCGGCTAGGAAGACAATGTATACGCAGCCGGCGCCAGCTAGGGAGGCCAGGTCTACACCACCAGCGCCGGCTTGGGAGGCCAGGACTACCATGCCAGCGCCGGCTTGGGAGGCCAGGTCTACGCCGCTGGTGCCAGCTTGGGAGGCCAGGTCTACCCTGCCGGCGCCGGCAGGGAGGCCAGGTCTACCACGCCAGCGCCGGCTAGGGAGCCCAGGTCTACCCCGCCGGCGCTGGCTACGGAGGCCAGGTTTATCCCGCCGGCGCCGGCTAGGAAGACAATGTATACACAGCCAGCGCCAGCTAGGGAGGCCAGGTCTACAACACCGGCGCCAGCTTGGGAGGCCAGGACTACCATGCCAGCACCGGCTAGGGAGGCCAGGTCTACGCCGCCGGCGCCGGTTTGGGAGGCCAGGTCTATACTGCCGGCGCCGGCAGGGAGGCCAAGTCTACCCCGCCGGCGCCGGCTAGGGAGGCCAGGTCTATGACGCCGGCACCGGCTAGCGAGGAAATGTGTACGCCGCCAACGCTGGCTAGGGAGGCCAGGTATAACCTGCTGGCACCGCCTACGGAGGCCTGGTCTACCACGCCAGCGCCGGCAGGGAGGCCAGGTCTATCCCGCCGGCGTCGGCTAGGAAGACAATATCTACGCTGCTGACGCCAGCTAGGGAGTCCAGGTCTACGCCGACGACGCCGGCTAGGGAGGCCAGGTCTACCCTGCCGATGACGGGTAGGGAGACCAGTTCTAACCTGCCAGCGCCAACTAGGGAGGCCAGTTCTACGCCTCTGGCGCTGGCTTGAGAGGCCAAGTATACCCGGCCGGCGCCGCCTAGAGAGGCCAGGTCTACCCCACTGGCGCCGGCTTGGGAGGCAATGTCTACGCCGCCGACGCCAGCTAGGGAGGCCAGGTCTACCCTGCCGGCGCCGGCTACGGAGCCCAGGTCTATCCTGCTGGCGCCGGATAGGAAGAAAATGTATACGCAGCCAACGCCAGCTAAGGAGGCCAGGTCTACCCCGCCGGCGCCGGCTAGCGAGGCCAGGTCTACACCACCAGCGCCGGCTAAGAAGACAATGTATACGTATCCGGCGCCAGCTAGGGAGGCCAGGTCTACACCACCGGCACCGGCTTGGAGGCCAGGTCTATGACGCCGGCACCAGCATTGGAGGCCAGGACTACTCCGCCGGCGCCGGCTACCGAGGCAATGTCTATAACGCCGACGACGGCTAGGGAGGCCAGGTCTACCCCGCTGGCGCCGGCAGGTAGGCCAAGTCTAACTCACCGGTGCCGGCTAGGGAAGCCAGGTCTACCCCGCCGGCGTCGGCTAGGGATGCCACGGCTATCCCGCAGGCACCGGGATGGGAGGCGATGTCTACACCTCCGACGCCGGCTTGGGAAGCCGGGTGTACGCCGCCGGCGCTGGCTTGGGAGGCCAGGTCTACTCCGCCGGCGATGGCAGGGAGGCCAGGTCTACCACGCCGACGCCAGCAGGGAGGCCAGGTCTACGCCGCCGGCGCCGCCTAGAGAGGCGAGGTCTACCCCACCGGCGCTGACTAGGAAGACAATGTATACGCATCCGGCGGCAGCTAGAGAGGCCAGGTCTACCCCACAGGCGCCGGCTTGGGAGGCCAGGTCTACCATGCCGGCGCCGGCTAGGGAGGCCAGGTCTACACCGCTGGCGCCGGCTTGGAAAGCTAGGTGTACCCCGCGGGCGCATGCAGGGAGGCCAGGTCTGCCCCGCCGGCGCCGGCTACGGAGGCCAGGTCTATCGCGCCGGTGCCAGCTAGGAACAAAATGTCTATGCTGCTGGCGCCGGCTTGGGAGGCCAGGTCTACCCCGACGGCACCGGCTACGGAGGCCAGGTCTACCCCTCCAGCGCCGGTAGGGAAGCCATGTCTACCCCGCTGGCGCCGGCTAGGGAGGCCAGGTCTACCATGCCGGCGCCGGCTAGGGAGGCCAGGTCTACCGCGCAGGCGCCGGCAGATAGGTCAGGTCTACCCCGACGGCGCCGGCTACAAAGTCTATGTCTACCGCGCCGACGACAGCTAGGGAAGCCAGGTCTACCCCGCCGGCGCCGGCAGGTAGGCCAGGTCTACCATGCCGGCGCCGTCTACTGAGGCCAGGTCTACCCCGCCGGCGCGGGCAGGGAGGCCATGTCTATCCCACTGGCGCCGGCTAAGAAGACAACATATACGCAGCCGGCTCCAGCTAGGGAGGCCAGGTCTACGTCGCCGGGGCTGGCAGAGAGGCCAGGTCTGCCCCGCCGGCGCCGGCTACGGAGGCCAGGTCTATCGTGCCGGTGCCAGCTAGGAAGAAAATGTCTATGCTGCCGGCGCCGGCTTGGGAGGCCAGGTCTACCCCGACGGCACCGCCTACGGAGGCCAGGTCTACCCCTCCAGCGCCGGTAGGGAAGCCAGGTCTACCCTGCCGGCGCCGGCTACGGAGCCCAGGTCTATCCCGCCGGCGCCGGATAGGAAGAAAATGTATACGCAGCCAACGCCAGCTAAGGAGGCCAGGTCTACCCCGCCGGCACCAGCTAGCGAGGCCAGGTCTACCCCGCCGGCGCCGGCTAGCGAGGCCAGGTCTGCCCCGCCGGCACCGGCTACGGAGGCCAGGTCTAACCCGACGGCACCGGCTAGGGAGGCCAGGTCTATCGCGCCGGCGCCAGCTAGGAAGACAATGTCTACGCTGCCGGCGCACGCTTGAGAGGCCAGGTCTACCCCGCCGGCGCCGGCTTGGGAGACCAGGTCTATGCCGCCGGCACCGGCTTGGGAGGCCAGGTCTACCCCGCCGGCGCCGGCTTCGGAGGCCAGGTCTACGATTCCAGCGCCGGCAGGGAGGCCAGGTCTACCACGCCAGTGCCGGCTAGCGAGGCAATGTCTATGCCGCCGCCGACGGCTAGGGAGGCCAGGTCTACGACGCCGGCATCGGCTTGGGAGGCCAGGTCTACCCCGCCAGAGCCGGCTAGCGAGGCAATGTCTATGCCGCCGGCGCCGGCTTGGGAGGCCAGGTCTACCCCACCAGCGCCGGCTAAGAAGGCAATGTATACGTATCCGGCGCCAGCTAGGGAGGCCAGGTCTACACCACCGGCAACGGCTTGGAGGCCAGGTCTATGACGCCGGCACCAGCATTGGAGGCCAGGACTACTCCGCCGGCGCCGGCTACCGAGGCAATGTCTATAACGCCGACGACGGCTAGGGAGGCCAGGTCTACCCCGCTGGCGCCGGCAGGTAGGCCAAGTCTAACTCACCGGTGCCGGCTAGGGAAGCCAGGTCTACCCCGCCGGCGTCGGCTAGGGATGCCACGGCTATCCCGCAGGCACCGGGATGGGAGGCGATGTCTACACCTCCGACGCCGGCTTGGGAAGCCGGGTGTACGCCGCCGGCGCTGGCTTGGGAGGCCAGGTCTACTCCGCCGGCGATGGCAGGGAGGCCAGGTCTACCACGCCGACGCCAGCAGGGAGGCCAGGTCTACGCCGCCGGCGCCGCCTAGAGAGGCGAGGTCTACCCCACCGGCGCTGACTAGGAAGACAATGTATACGCATCCGGCGGCAGCTAGAGAGGCCAGGTCTACCCCACAGGCGCCGGCTTGGGAGGCCAGGTCTACCATGCCGGCGCCGGTTAGGGAGGCCAGGTCTACACCGCTGGCGCCGGCTTGGAAAGCTAGGTGTACCCCGCGGGCGCATGCAGGGAGGCCAGGTCTGCCCCGCCGGCGCCGGCTACGGAGGCCAGGTCTATCGCGCCGGTGCCAGCTAGGAACAAAATGTCTATGCTGCTGGCGCCGGCTTGGGAGGCCAGGTCTACCCCGACGGCACCGGCTACGGAGGCCAGGTCTACCCCTCCAGCGCCGGTAGGGAAGGCAGGTCTACCCCGCTGGCGTCGGCTAGGGAGGCCAAGTCTACCCCACTGGCGCCGGCAAGGGAGGCCAGGTCTACCCCGCCGGCGCCGGCAGGGAGGCCAGGTCTACCACGCCGACGCCAGCAGGGAGGCCAGGTCTACGCCGCCGGCGCCGCCTAGAGAGGCGAGGTCTACCCCACCGGCGCCGACTAGGAAGACAATGTATACGCATCCGGCGGCAGCTAGGGAGGCCAGGTCTACCCCACAGGCGCCGGCTTGGGAGGCCAGGTCTACCATGCCGGCGCCGGCTAGGGAGGCCAGGTCTACACCGCTGGCGCCGGCTTGGAAGGCCAGGTGTACCCCGCGGGCGCATGCAGGGAGGCCAGGTCTGCGCCGCCGGCGCCGGCTACGGAGACCAGGTCTATCGTGCCGGTGCCAGCTAGGAAGAAAATGTCTATGCTGCCGGCGCCGGCTTGGGAGGCCAGGTCTACCCCGACGGCACCGGCTGCGGAGGCCAGGTCTACCCCTCCAGCGCCGGTAGGGAAGCCATGTCTACCCCGCTGGCGCCGGCTAGGGAGGCCAGGTCTACCATGCCGGCGCCGGCTAGGGAGGCCAGGTCTACCGCGCAGGCGCCGGCAGATAGGTCAGGTCTACCCCGACGGCGCCGGCTACAAAGTCTATGTCTACCGCGCCGACGACAGCTAGGGAAGCCAGGTCTACCCCGCCGGCGCCGGCAGGTAGGCCAGGTCTACCATGCTGGCGCCGTCTACTGAGGCCAGGTCTACCCCGCCGGCGCGGGCAGGGAGGCCATGTCTATCCCACTGGCGCCGGCTAAGAAGACAACATATACGCAGCCGGCTCCAGCTAGGGAGGCCAGGTCTACGTCGCCGGGGCTGGCAGAGAGGCCAGGTCTGCCCCGCCGGCGCCGGCTATGGAGGCCAGGTCTATCGTGCCGGTGCCAGCTAGGAAGAAAATGTCTATGCTGCCGGCGCCGGCTTGGGAGGCCAGGTCTACCCCGACGGCACCGCCTACGGAGGCCAGGTCTACCCCTCCAGCGCCGGTAGGGAAGCCAGGTCTACCCCGCTGGCGCCGGCTAGGGAGGCCAGGTCTACCCTGCCGGCGCCGGCTACGGAGCCCAGGTCTATCCCGCCGGCGCCGGATAGGAAGAAAATGTATACGCAGCCAACGCCAGCTAAGGAGGCCAGGTCTACCCCGCCGGCACCAGCTAGCGAGGCCAGGTCTACCCCTCCGGCGCCGGCTAGGGAGTCCAGGTCTGCCCCGCCGGCACCGGCTACGGAGGCCAGGTCTAACCCGACGGCGCCGGCTAGGGAGGCCAGGTCTATCGCGCCGGCGCCAGCTAGGAAGACAATGTCTACGCTGCCGGCGCACGCTTGAGAGGCCAGGTCTACCCCGCCGGCGCCGGCTTGGGAGACCAGGTCTATGCCGCCGGCACCGGCTTGGGAGGCCAGGTCTACCCCGCCGGCGCCGGCTTCGGAGGCCAGGTCTACGATTCCAGCGCCGGCAGGGAGGCCAGGTCTACCACGCCAGCGCCGGCTAGCGAGGCAATGTCTATGCCGCCGCCGACGGCTAGGGAGGCCAGGTCTACGACGCCGGCATCGGCTTGGGAGGCCAGGTCTACCCCGCCAGAGCCGGCTAGCGAGGCAATGTCTATGCCGCCGGCGCCGGCTTGGGAGGCCAGGTCTACCCCACCAGCGCCGGCTAAGAAGGCAATGTATACGTATCCGGCGCCAGCTAGGGAGGCCAGGTCTACACCACCGGCGCCGGCTTGGAGGCCAGGTCTATGATGCCGGCACCAGCATTGGAGGCCAGGTCTACCCCGCCGGCGCCGGCTACGGAGGCCAGGTCTACCGCGCCGGCGCTGGCTAGGGAGGCAATGTCTACGCCGCCGGCGCCGGCTTGGGAGGCCAGGTCCACGCCGCCGGCGCTGCCTTGGGAGGCTAGGTCTACCCCGCCAACGCCAGCAGGGAGGCCAGGTCTACCCCGATGGCGCCGGCTAAGAAGGCAATGTATACGTATCCGGCGCCAGCTAGGGAGGCCAGGTCTACACCACCGGCACCGGCTTGGAGGCCAGGTCTATGACGCCGGCACCAGCATTGGAGGCCAGGACTACTCCGCCGGCGCCGGCTACCGAGGCAATGTCTATAACGCCGACGACGGCTAGGGAGGCCAGGTCTACCCCGCTGGCGCCGGCAGGTAGGCCAAGTCTAACTCACCGGTGCCGGCTAGGGAAGCCAGGTCTACCCCGCCGGCGTCGGCTAGGGATGCCACGGCTATCCCGCAGGCACCGGGATGGGAGGCGATGTCTACACCTCCGACGCCGGCTTGGGAAGCCGGGTGTACGCCGCCGGCGCTGGCTTGGGAGGCCAGGTCTACTCCGCCGGCGATGGCAGGGAGGCCAGGTCTACCACGCCGACGCCAGCAGGGAGGCCAGGTCTACGCCGCCGGCGCCGCCTAGAGAGGCGAGGTCTACCCCACCGGCGCTGACTAGGAAGACAATGTATACGCATCCGGCGGCAGCTAGAGAGGCCAGGTCTACCCCACAGGCGCCGGCTTGGGAGGCCAGGTCTACCATGCCGGCGCCGGCTAGGGAGGCCAGGTCTACACCGCTGGCGCCGGCTTGGAAGGCCAGGTGTACCCCGCGGGCGCATGCAGGGAGGCCAGGTCTGCGCCGCCGGCACCGGCTACGGAGACCAGGTCTATCGTGCCGGTGCCAGCTAGGAAGAAAATGTCTATGCTGCCGGCGCCGGCTTGGGAGGCCAGGTCTACCCCGACGGCACCGGCTGCGGAGGCCAGGTCTACCCCTCCAGCGCCGGTAGGGAAGCCATGTCTACCCCGCTGGCGCCGGCTAGGGAGGCCAGGTCTACCATGCCGGCGCCGGCTAGGGAGGCCAGGTCTACCGCGCAGGCGCCGGCAGATAGGTCAGGTCTACCCCGACGGCGCCGGCTACAAAGTCTATGTCTACCGCGCCGACGACAGCTAGGGAAGCCAGGTCTACCCCGCCGGCGCCGGCAGGTAGGCCAGGTCTACCATGCTGGCGCCGTCTACTGAGGCCAGGTCTACCCCGCCGGCGCGGGCAGGGAGGCCATGTCTATCCCACTGGCGCCGGCTAAGAAGACAACATATACGCAGCCGGCTCCAGCTAGGGAGGCCAGGTCTACGTCGCCGGGGCTGGCAGAGAGGCCAGGTCTGCCCCGCCGGCGCCGGCTATGGAGGCCAGGTCTATCGTGCCGGTGCCAGCTAGGAAGAAAATGTCTATGCTGCCGGCGCCGGCTTGGGAGGCCAGGTCTACCCCGACGGCACCGCCTACGGAGGCCAGGTCTACCCCTCCATCGCCGGTAGGGAAGCCAGGTCTACCCCGCTGGCGCCGGCTAGGGAGGCCAGGTCTACCCTGCCGGCGCCGGCTACGGAGCCCAGGTCTATCCCGCCGGCGCCGGATAGGAAGAAAATGTATACGCAGCCAACGCCAGCTAAGGAGGCCAGGTCTACCCCGCCGGCACCAGCTAGCGAGGCCAGGTCTACCCCTCCGGCGCCGGCTAGGGAGTCCAGGTCTGCCCCGCCGGCACCGGCTACGGAGGCCAGGTCTAACCCGACGGCGCCGGCTAGGGAGGCCAGGTCTATCGCGCCGGCGCCAGCTAGGAAGACAATGTCTACGCTGCCGGCGCACGCTTGAGAGGCCAGGTCTACCCCGCCGGCGCCGGCTTGGGAGACCAGGTCTATGCCGCCGGCACCGGCTTGGGAGGCCAGGTCTACCCCGCCGGCGCCGGCTTCGGAGGCCAGGTCTACGATTCCAGCGCCGGCAGGGAGGCCAGGTCTACCACGCCAGCGCCGGCTAGCGAGGCAATGTCTATGCCGCCGCCGACGGCTAGGGAGGCCAGGTCTACGACGCCGGCATCGGCTTGGGAGGCCAGGTCTACCCCGCCAGAGCCGGCTAGCGAGGCAATGTCTATGCCGCCGGCGCCGGCTTGGGAGGCCAGGTCTACCCCACCAGCGCCGGCTAAGAAGGCAATGTATACGTATCCGGCGCCAGCTAGGGAGGCCAGGTCTACACCACCGGCGCCGGCTTGGAGGCCAGGTCTATGATGCCGGCACCAGCATTGGAGGCCAGGTCTACCCCGCCGGCGCCGGCTACGGAGGCCAGGTCTACCGCGCCTGCGCTGGCTAGGGAGGCAATGTCTACGCCGCCGGCGCCGGCTTGGGAGGCCAGGTCCACGCCGCTGGCGCTGCCTTGGGAGGCTAGGTCTACCCCGCCAACGCCAGCAGGGAGGCCAGGTCTACCCCGATGGCGCCGGCGGGGAGGCCAGGTCTAACTCACCGTTGCCGGCTAGGGAGGTCAGGTCTACCATGCCGACGCCGGCTAGGGAGGCCAGGTCTACCCCGTCGGCTCGTGCTAGGGAGGAAATGTCTACGCTGCCGATGCCGGCTAGGGAGGCCAGGTCAATGACGCCGGCGCCGGTAGGGAGGCCAGGTCTACCCCGCCGTCACCGGATATGGAGGCCAGGTCTACGCCGTCGTCGCCGGATATGGAGGCCAGGTCTACCCAGCCGGCGCCGGCTAAGGAGGCCATGTCTACCCCGCCAGCGCCGGCTTGGGAGGCCAGGTCTACACCACCGGCACCGGCAGGGAGGCCAGGTCTACCTTGCCGGCGCCGCCAGGGTGTCCAGGTCTACCTCACCGGCGCCGGCATCTGAGGCCAGGTCTATCATGCCGGCGCCGGCTACAGAGGCCAGGTCTACCCCGGCGGCGCCGGCAGGGAGGCCAGGTCTACCCCGCCGGCTCCGGCAGGGAGGCTAGGTCTTCCTTTTCGGTGCCGGCTAGGGAGGCCAGATCTACTCCGCCGGCGCCGGCTAGGGAGGCCAGGTCTATGATGCCGGCGGCGGCTTGGGAGGCCAGGTCTACCCCGCCATTCACCGGATATGGAGGCCATGTCTACCCCGCCGGCGCCGGCTAAGGAGGCCATGTCTACCCCGCCGGCGCCAGTTTGGGAGGTCAGGTCTACCACGCTGGCACAGATAGGGAGGCCAGGTCTACCCCGCCGGAGACGGCTAGCGAGTCCAGGTCTAATATACCGGCGCCGGATAGGAAGGCCAGGTCTACGCCGCCGGTGCCGGCTTGGGAGGCCAGGTCTATCGCGCCGGTGCCAGCTAAGAACAAAATGTCTATGCTGCTGGCGCCGGCTTGGGAGGCCAGGTCTACCCCGACGGCACCGGCTACGGAGGCCAGGTCTACCCCTCCAGCGCCGGTAGGGAAGCCAGGTCTACCCCGCTGGCGCCGGCTAGGGAGGCCAGGTCTACCATGCCGGCGCCGGCTAGGGAGGCCAGGTCTACCGCGCAGGCGCCGGCAGATAGGTCAGGTCTACCCCGACGGCGCCGGCTACAAAGTCTATGTCTACCGCGCCGACGACAGCTAGGGAAGCCAGGTCTACCCCGCCGGCGCCGGCAGGTAGGCCAGGTCTACCATGCCGGCGCCGTCTACTGAGGCCAGGTCTACCCCGCCGGCGCGGGCAGGGAGGCCATGTCTATCCCACTGGCGCCGGCTAAGAAGACAACATATACGCAGCCGGCTCCAGCTAGGGAGGCCAGGTCTACGTCGCCGGGGCTGGCAGAGAGGCCAGGTCTGCCCCGCCGGCGCCGGCTACGGAGGCCAGGTCTATCGTGCCGGTGCCAGCTAGGAAGAAAATGTCTATGCTGCCGGCGCCGGCTTGGGAGGCCAGGTCTACCCCGACGGCACCGCCTACGGAGGCCAGGTCTACCCCTCCAGCGCCGGTAGGGAAGCCAGGTCTACCCTGCCGGCGCCGGCTACGGAGCCCAGGTCTATCCCGCCGGCGCCGGATAGGAAGAAAATGTATACGCAGCCAACGCCAGCTAAGGAGGCCAGGTCTACCCCGCCGGCACCAGCTAGCGAGGCCAGGTCTACCCCGCCGGCGCCGGCTAGCGAGGCCAGGTCTGCCCCGCCGGCACCGGCTACGGAGGCCAGGTCTAACCCGACGGCACCGGCTAGGGAGGCCAGGTCTATCGCGCCGGCGCCAGCTAGGAAGACAATGTCTACGCTGCCGGCGCACGCTTGAGAGGCCAGGTCTACCCCGCCGGCGCCGGCTTGGGAGACCAGGTCTATGCCGCCGGCACCGGCTTGGGAGGCCAGGTCTACCCCGCCGGCGCCGGCTTCGGAGGCCAGGTCTACGATTCCAGCGCCGGCAGGGAGGCCAGGTCTACCACGCCAGTGCCGGCTAGCGAGGCAATGTCTATGCCGCCGCCGACGGCTAGGGAGGCCAGGTCTACGACGCCGGCATCGGCTTGGGAGGCCAGGTCTACCCCGCCAGAGCCGGCTAGCGAGGCAATGTCTATGCCGCCGGCGCCGGCTTGGGAGGCCAGGTCTACCCCACCAGCGCCGGCTAAGAAGGCAATGTATACGTATCCGGCGCCAGCTAGGGAGGCCAGGTCTACACCACCGGCACCGGCTTGGAGGCCAGGTCTATGACGCCGGCACCAGCATTGGAGGCCAGGACTACTCCGCCGGCGCCGGCTACCGAGGCAATGTCTATAACGCCGACGACGGCTAGGGAGGCCAGGTCTACCCCGCTGGCGCCGGCAGGTAGGCCAAGTCTAACTCACCGGTGCCGGCTAGGGAAGCCAGGTCTACCCCGCCGGCGTCGGCTAGGGATGCCACGGCTATCCCGCAGGCACCGGGATGGGAGGCGATGTCTACACCTCCGACGCCGGCTTGGGAAGCCGGGTGTACGCCGCCGGCGCTGGCTTGGGAGGCCAGGTCTACTCCGCCGGCGATGGCAGGGAGGCCAGGTCTACCACGCCGACGCCAGCAGGGAGGCCAGGTCTACGCCGCCGGCGCCGCCTAGAGAGGCGAGGTCTACCCCACCGGCGCTGACTAGGAAGACAATGTATACGCATCCGGCGGCAGCTAGAGAGGCCAGGTCTACCCCACAGGCGCCGGCTTGGGAGGCCAGGTCTACCATGCCGGCGCCGGCTAGGGAGGCCAGGTCTACACCGCTGGCGCCGGCTTGGAAAGCTAGGTGTACCCCGCGGGCGCATGCAGGGAGGCCAGGTCTGCCCCGCCGGCGCCGGCTACGGAGGCCAGGTCTATCGCGCCGGTGCCAGCTAGGAAGAAAATGTCTATGCTGCTGGCGCCGGCTTGGGAGGCCAGGTCTACCCCGACGGCACCGGCTACGGAGGCCAGGTCTACCCCTCCAGCGCCGGTAGGGAAGCCAGGTCTACCCCGCTGGCGCCGGCTAGGGAGGCCAGGTCTACCATGCCGGCGCCGGCTAGGGAGGCCAGGTCTACCGCGCAGGCGCCGGCAGATAGGTCAGGTCTACCCCGACGGCGCCGGCTACAAAGTCTATGTCTACCGCGCCGACGACAGCTAGGGAAGCCAGGTCTACCCCGCCGGCGCCGGCAGGTAGGCCAGGTCTACCATGCCGGCGCCGTCTACTGAGGCCAGGTCTACCCCGCCGGCGCGGGCAGGGAGGCCATGTCTATCCCACTGGCGCCGGCTAAGAAGACAACATATACGCAGCCGGCTCCAGCTAGGGAGGCCAGGTCTACGTCGCCGGGGCTGGCAGAGAGGCCAGGTCTGCCCCGCCGGCGCCGGCTACGGAGGCCAGGTCTATCGTGCCGGTGCCAGCTAGGAAGAAAATGTCTATGCTGCCGGCGCCGGCTTGGGAGGCCAGGTCTACCCCGACGGCACCGCCTACGGAGGCCAGGTCTACCCCTCCAGCGCCGGTAGGGAAGCCAGGTCTACCCTGCCGGCGCCGGCTACGGAGCCCAGGTCTATCCCGCCGGCGCCGGATAGGAAGAAAATGTATACGCAGCCAACGCCAGCTAAGGAGGCCAGGTCTACCCCGCCGGCACCAGCTAGCGAGGCCAGGTCTACCCCGCCGGCGCCGGCTAGCGAGGCCAGGTCTGCCCCGCCGGCACCGGCTACGGAGGCCAGGTCTAACCCGACGGCACCGGCTAGGGAGGCCAGGTCTATCGCGCCGGCGCCAGCTAGGAAGACAATGTCTACGCTGCCGGCGCACGCTTGAGAGGCCAGGTCTACCCCGCCGGCGCCGGCTTGGGAGACCAGGTCTATGCCGCCGGCACCGGCTTGGGAGGCCAGGTCTACCCCGCCGGCGCCGGCTTCGGAGGCCAGGTCTACGATTCCAGCGCCGGCAGGGAGGCCAGGTCTACCACGCCAGTGCCGGCTAGCGAGGCAATGTCTATGCCGCCGCCGACGGCTAGGGAGGCCAGGTCTACGACGCCGGCATCGGCTTGGGAGGCCAGGTCTACCCCGCCAGAGCCGGCTAGCGAGGCAATGTCTATGCCGCCGGCGCCGGCTTGGGAGGCCAGGTCTACCCCACCAGCGCCGGCTAAGAAGGCAATGTATACGTATCCGGCGCCAGCTAGGGAGGCCAGGTCTACACCACCGGCACCGGCTTGGAGGCCAGGTCTATGACGCCGGCACCAGCATTGGAGGCCAGGACTACTCCGCCGGCGCCGGCTACCGAGGCAATGTCTATAACGCCGACGACGGCTAGGGAGGCCAGGTCTACCCCGCTGGCGCCGGCAGGTAGGCCAAGTCTAACTCACCGGTGCCGGCTAGGGAAGCCAGGTCTACCCCGCCGGCGTCGGCTAGGGATGCCACGGCTATCCCGCAGGCACCGGGATGGGAGGCGATGTCTACACCTCCGACGCCGGCTTGGGAAGCCGGGTGTACGCCGCCGGCGCTGGCTTGGGAGGCCAGGTCTACTCCGCCGGCGATGGCAGGGAGGCCAGGTCTACCACGCCGACGCCAGCAGGGAGGCCAGGTCTACGCCGCCGGCGCCGCCTAGAGAGGCGAGGTCTACCCCACCGGCGCTGACTAGGAAGACAATGTATACGCATCCGGCGGCAGCTAGAGAGGCCAGGTCTACCCCACAGGCGCCGGCTTGGGAGGCCAGGTCTACCATGCCGGCGCCGGCTAGGGAGGCCAGGTCTACACCGCTGGCGCCGGCTTGGAAAGCTAGGTGTACCCCGCGGGCGCATGCAGGGAGGCCAGGTCTGCCCCGCCGGCGCCGGCTACGGAGGCCAGGTCTATCGCGCCGGTGCCAGCTAGGAACAAAATGTCTATGCTGCTGGCGCCGGCTTGGGAGGCCAGGTCTACCCCGACGGCACCGGCTACGGAGGCCAGGTCTACCCCTCCAGCGCCGGTAGGGAAGCCAGGTCTACCCCGCTGGCGTCGGCTAGGGAGGCCAAGTCTACCCCACTGGCGCCGGCAAGGGAGGCCAGGTCTACCCCGCCGGCGCCGGCAGGGAGGCCAGGTCTACCACGCCGACGCCAGCAGGGAGGCCAGGTCTACGCCGCCGGCGCCGCCTAGAGAGGCGAGGTCTACCCCACCGGCGCCGACTAGGAAGACAATGTATACGCATCCGGCGGCAGCTAGGGAGGCCATGTCTACCCCGCTGGCGCCGGCTAGGGAGGCCAGGTCTACCATGCCGGCGCCGGCTAGGGAGGCCAGGTCTACCGCGCAGGCGCCGGCAGATAGGTCAGGTCTACCCCGACGGCGCCGGCTACAAAGTCTATGTCTACCGCGCCGACGACAGCTAGGGAAGCCAGGTCTACCCCGCCGGCGCCGGCAGGTAGGCCAGGTCTACCATGCCGGCGCCGTCTACTGAGGCCAGGTCTACCCCGCCGGCGCGGGCAGGGAGGCCATGTCTATCCCACTGGCGCCGGCTAAGAAGACAACATATACGCAGCCGGCTCCAGCTAGGGAGGCCAGGTCTACGTCGCCGGGGCTGGCAGAGAGGCCAGGTCTGCCCCGCCGGCGCCGGCTACGGAGGCCAGGTCTATCGTGCCGGTGCCAGCTAGGAAGAAAATGTCTATGCTGCCGGCGCCGGCTTGGGAGGCCAGGTCTACCCCGACGGCACCGCCTACGGAGGGCAGGTCTACCCCTCCAGCGCCGGTAGGGAAGCCAGGTCTACCCCGCTGGCGCCGGCTAGGGAGGCCAGGTCTACCCTGCCGGCGCCGGCTACGGAGCCCAGGTCTATCCCGCCGGCGCCGGATAGGAAGAAAATGTATACGCAGCCAACGCCAGCTAAGGAGGCCAGGTCTACCCCGCCGGCACCAGCTAGCGAGGCCAGGTCTACCCCTCCGGCGCCGGCTAGGGAGTCCAGGTCTGCCCCGCCGGCACCGGCTACGGAGGCCAGGTCTAACCCGACGGCGCCGGCTAGGGAGGCCAGGTCTATCGCGCCGGCGCCAGCTAGGAAGACAATGTCTACGCTGCCGGCGCACGCTTGAGAGGCCAGGTCTACCCCGCCGGCGCCGGCTTGGGAGACCAGGTCTATGCCGCCGGCACCGGCTTGGGAGGCCAGGTCTACCCCGCCGGCGCCGGCTTCGGAGGCCAGGTCTACGATTCCAGCGCCGGCAGGGAGGCCAGGTCTACCACGCCAGCGCCGGCTAGCGAGGCAATGTCTATGCCGCCGCCGACGGCTAGGGAGGCCAGGTCTACGACGCCGGCATCGGCTTGGGAGGCCAGGTCTACCCCGCCAGAGCCGGCTAGCGAGGCAATGTCTATGCCGCCGGCGCCGGCTTGGGAGGCCAGGTCTACCCCACCAGCGCCGGCTAAGAAGGCAATGTATACGTATCCGGCGCCAGCTAGGGAGGCCAGGTCTACACCACCGGCGCCGGCTTGGAGGCCAGGTCTATGATGCCGGCACCAGCATTGGAGGCCAGGTCTACCCCGCCGGCGCCGGCTACGGAGGCCAGGTCTACCGCGCCGGCGCTGGCTAGGGAGGCAATGTCTACGCCGCCGGCGCCGGCTTGGGAGGCCAGGTCTACGCCGCCGGCGCTGCCTTGGGAGGCTAGATCTACCCCGCCAACGCCAGCAGGGAGGCCAGGTCTACCCCGATGGCGCCGGCGGGGAGGCCAGGTCTACCCCACTGGCGCCGGCTTGGGACTCCAGGTCTACTACACCGGCGCCGGCAGGGAGGCCAGGTCTACCCTGCTGGCGCCGAAAGGGAGGCCATATCTACCCCGCCGGCCCCAGCTAGGGTGGCCAGATCTACGCCGCCGGCGCTGGCTTGGGAGGCCAGGTCTACCCCGCCGGCGCCGGCAGGGAGGCCAGGTCTAACTCACCGTTGCCGGCTAGGGAGGTCAGGTCTACCACGCCGACGCCGGCTAGGGAGGCCAGGTCTACCCCGTCGGCTCGTGCTAGGGAGGAAAAGTCTACGCTGCCGATGCCGGCTAGGGAGGCCAGGTCAATGACGCCGGCGCCGGTAGGGAGGCCAGGTCTACCCCGCCGTCACCGGACATGGAGGCCAGGTCTACGCCGTCGTCGCCGGATATGGAGGCCAGGTCTACCCAGCCGGCGCCGGCTAAGGAGGCCATGTCTACCCCGCCAGCGCCGGCTTGGGAGGCCAGGTCTACACCACCGGCACCGGCAGGGAGGCCAGGTCTACCTTGCCGGCGCCGCCAGGGTGTCCAGGTCTACCTCACCGGCGCCGGCTTCTGAGGCCAGGTCTATCATGCCCGCGCCGGCTACAGAGGCCAGGTCTACCCCGGAGGCGCCGGCAGGGAGGCCAGGTCTACCCCGCCGGCTCCGGCAGGGAGGCTAGGTCTTCCTTTTCGGTGCCGGCTAGGGAGGCCAGATCTACTCCGCCGGCGCCGGCTAGGGAGGCCAGGTCTATGATGCCGGCGGCGGCTTGGGAGGCCAGGTCTACCCCGCCATTCACCGGATATGGAGGCCATGTCTACCCCGCCGGCGCCGGCTAAGGAGGCCATGTCTACCCCGCCGGCGCCAGTTTGGGAGGTCAGGTCTACCACGCTGGCACAGATAGGGAGGCCAGGTCTACCCCGCCGGAGACGGCTAGCGAGTCCAGGTCTAATATACCGGCGCCGGATAGGAAGGCCAGGTCTACGCCGCCGGTGCCGGCTTGGGAGGCCAGGTCTATGCCACCGTCTCCGGCTTGGGAGGCCAGGTCTATCCCGCCGGCGCAGGCTTGGGAGGCCAGGTCTACTCCGCCAGCGCCGGCAGGGAGGCCAGGTCTACCACGCCGGTGCCAGCAGGGAGGCCAGGTCTACGCCGCCGGCGCCGGCTTGGGAGGCCAGGTCTACGCCGCTGGTGCCGGCTAGGGAGGCCAGGTCTATCCCGCCGGTGTCGGCTAGGAAGACAATGTATACGCAGCCGGCGCCAGCTAGGGAGGCCAGGTCTACACCACCAGCGCCGGCTTGGGAGGCCAGGACTACCATGCCAGCGCCGGCTTGGGAGGCCAGGTCTACACCGCCGGTGCCAGCTTGGGAGGCCAGGTCTACCCTGCCGGCGCCGGCAGGGAGGCCAGGTCTACCACGCCAGCGCCGGCTAGGGAGCCCAGGTCTACCCCGCCAGCGCTGGCTACGGAGGCCAGGTTTATCCCGCCGGCGCCGGCTAGGAAGACAATGTATACGCAGCCAGCGCCAGCTAGGGAGGCCAGGTCTACAACACCGGCGCCAGCTTGGGAGGCCAGGACTACCATGCCAGCACCGGCTAGGGAGGCCAGGTCTACGCCGCCGGCGCCGGTTTGGGAGGCCAGGTCTATACTGCCGGCGCCGGCAGGGAGGCCAAGTCTACCCCGCCGGCGCCGGCTAGGGAGGCCAGGTCTATGACGCCGGCACCGGCTAGCGAGGAAATGTGTACGCCGCCGACGCTGGCTAGGGAGGCCAGGTATAACCTGCTGGCACCGCCTACGGAGGCCTGGTCTACCACGCCGGCGCCGGCAGGGAGGCCAGGTCTATCCCGCCGGCGTCGGCTAGGAAGACAATATCTACGCTGCTGACGCCAGCTAGGGAGTCCAGGTCTACGCCGACGACGCCGGCTAGGGAGGCCAGGTCTACCCTGCCGGTGACGGGTAGGGAGACCAGTTCTAACCTGCCAGCGCCAACTAGGGAGGCCAGTTCTACGCCTCAGGCGCTGGCTTGAGAGGCCAAGTATACCCGGCCGGCGCCGCCTAGAGAGGCCAGGTCTACCCCACTGGCGCCGGCTTGGGAGGCAATGTCTACGCCGCCGACGCCAGCTAGGGAGGCCAGGTCTACCCTGCCGGCGCCGGCTACGGAGCCCAGGTCTATCCTGCTGGCGCCGGATAGGAAGAAAATGTATACGCAGCCAACGCCAGCTAAGGAGGCCAGGTCTACCCCGCCGGCGCCGGCTAGCGAGGCCAGGTCTACCCCGCCGGCGCCAGCAGGGAGGCCAGGTCTGCCCCGCCGACACCGGCTACGGAGGCCAGGTCTATCGCGCCGGCGCCAGCTAGGAAGACAATGTCTACGCTGCCGGCGCACGCTTGAGAGGCCAGGTCTACCCCGCCGGCGCCGGCTTGGGAGGCCAGGTCTATGCCGCCGGCACCGGCTTGGGAGGCCAGGTCTACCCCGCCGGCGCCGGCTTCGGAGGCCAGGTCTACGATTCCAGCGCCGGCAGGGAGGCCAGGTCTACCACGCCAGCGCCGGCTAGCGAGGCAATGTCTATGCCGCCGCCGACGGCTAGGGAGGCCAGGTCTACGACGCCGGCATCGGCTTGGGAGGCCAGGTCTACCCCGCCAGAGCCGGCTAGGGAGGACAGGTCTACCCCGCCAACGCCTGCAGGGAGGTCAGGTCTACCACGCCGACGCCGGCTAGGGAGGCCAGGTCTACCCCGTCGGCTTGTTCTAGGGAGGAAAAGTCTACGCTGCCAATGCCGGCTAGGGAGGCCAGGTCAATGACGCCGGCGCCGGTAGGGAGGCCAGGTCTACCCCGCCGTCACCGGATATGGAGGCCAGGTCTACGCCGTCGTCGCCGGATATGGAGGCCAGGTCTACCCAGCCGGCGCCGGCTAAGGAGGCCATGTCTACCCCGCCGGCGCCGGCTTGGGAGGCCAGGTCTACACCACCGGCACCGGCAGGGAGGCCAGGTCTACCTTTCCGGCGCCGCCAGGGTGTCCAGGTCTACCCCACCGGCGCCGGCTTCTGAGGCCAGGTCTATCATGCCGGCGCCGGCTACAGAGGCCAGGTCTACCCCGGCGGCGCCGGCAGGGAGGCCAGGTCTACCCCACCGGCTCCGGCAGGGAGGCTAGGTCTTCCTTTTCGGTGCCGGCTAGGGAGGCCAGATCTACTCCGCCGGCGGCGGCTTGGGAGGCCAGGTCTACCCCGCCATTCACCGGATATGGAGGCCAGGTCTACCCCGCCGGCGCCGGCTAAGGAGGCCATGTCTACCCCGCCGGCGCCAGTTTGGGAGGTCAAGGTCTACCACGCTGGCACAGATAGGGAGGCCAGGTCTACCCCGCAGGAGACGGCTAGCGAGTCCAGGTCTAATATACCGGCGCCGGATAGGAAGGCCAGGTCTACGCCGCCGGCGCCGGCTTGGGAGGCCAGGTCTATGCCACCGTCTCCGGCTTGGGAGGCCAGGTCTACCACGCCGGCGCCGGCAGGGATGCCAGGTCTACCCCGCCGGCCCCGGCAGGGAGGCCAGGTCTACGCCGACGGCGCCGGCCAGGGAGGCAATGTCTACATCGCCAACGCTGGCTAGGGAGGCCAGGTCTACCCAGACGGCGCTGGCTTGGGAGGCCAGGTCTACCCCGCCGGCGCTGGCAGGGAGGCCAGGTCTAACTCACCGGCGCCGGCTAGGGAGGCCAGGTCTACCCCGCCAACGCCTGCAGGGAGGCCAGGTCTACCCCGCTGGCACCGGCTAGGGAGGCAATGTCTACGCCGCCGGTGCCGGCTTGGGAGGCCAGGTCTACCCCGCCGGCGCCGGTAGGGTTGCCAGGTGTACACCGACGGCGCCGGCTATGAAGCCCAGGTCTACCCCTCCGGCGCCGGCTAGGGAGTCCAGGTCTATTCCGCTGGCGCCGGTTAGGAAGACAATGTATACGCAGCCGGCGCCACCTAGGGAGGCCAGGTGTACGCCGCCGGCGTGGGCTTGGGAGGCCAGGTCTACCCAGACGGCGCCAGCTTGGGAGGCCAGGTCTACGCCGCCGGCGCTGGCTTGGGAGGCCAGGTCTACCCCGCCGGCGCCGGCAGGGAGGCCAGGTCTAACTCACCGTTGCCGGCTAGGGAGGAGAGGTCTACCCCGCCAACGCCTGCAGGGAGGTCAGGTCTACCACGCCGACGCCGGCTAGGGAGGCCAGGTCTACGCCGGCGCCGCCGGCTTGGGAGGCCACGTCTATCCCGCCGGCGCAGGCTTGGGAGGCCAGGTCTACTCCGCCGGCGCCGGCAGGGAGGCCAGGCCTACCAAACCGGTGCCAGCAGGGAGGCCAGGTCTACGCCGCCGGCGCCGGCTTGGGAGGCCAGGTCTACCCCGCCGGCGCTGGCAGGGAGGCCAGGTCTACCCCGCCGGCGCCGGCTTGGGAGGCCAGGTCTACCCCGCCAACGTTTGCAGGGATGCCAGGTCTACCCCGCTGGCACCGGCTAGGGAGACAATGTCTACGCCGCCGGTGCCGGCTTGGGAGGCCAGGTCTACCTCGCCGGCGCCGGCAGGGTTGCCAGGTGTACACCGACGGCGCCGGCTATGAAGCCCAGGTCTACCCCTCCGGCGCCGGCTAGGGAGTCCAGGTCTATTCCGCCGGCGCTGGTTAGGAAGACAATGTATACGCAGCCGGCACCAGCTAGGGAGGCCAGGTGTACGCCGCCGGCTTCGGCTTGGGAGGCCAGGTCTACTCCGCCGGCGCCGGCAGGGAGGCCAGGTCTAACTCACCGTTGCCGGCTAGGGAGGACAGGTCTACCCCGCCAACGCCTGCAGGGAGGTCAGGTCTACCACGCTGACGCCGGCTAGGGAGGCCAGGTCTACGCCGGCGCCGCCGGCTTGGGAGGCCACGTCTATCCCGCCGGCGCAGGCTTGGGAGGCCAGGTCTACTCCGCCGGCGCCGGCAGGGAGGCCAGGTCTACCACGCCGGTGCCAGCAGGGAGGCCAGGTCTACGCCGCCGGCGCCGGCTTGGGAGGCCAGGTCTACGCCGCTGGTGCCGGCTAGGGAGGCCAGGTCTATCCCGCCGTTGTCGGCTAGGAAGACAATGTATACGCAGCCGGCGCCAGCTAGGGAGGCCAGGTCTACACCACCAGCGCCGGCTTGGGAGGCCAGGACTACCATGCCAGCGCCGGCTTGGGAGGCCAGGTCTATGACGCCGGCACCGGCTAGCGAGGAAATGTGTACGCCGCCGACGCTGGCTAGGGAGGCCAGGTATAACCTGCTGGCACCGCCTACGGAGGCCTGGTCTACCACGCCGGCGCCGGCAGGGAGGCCAGGTCTATCCCGCCGGCGTCGGCTAGGAAGACAATATCTACGCTGCTGACGCCAGCTAGGGAGTCCAGGTCTACGCCGACGACGCCGGCTAGGGAGGCCAGGTCTACCCTGCTGATGACGGGTAGGGAGACCAGTTCTAACCTGCCAGCGCCAACTAGGGAGGCCAGTTCTACGCCTCTGGCGCTGGCTTGAGAGGCCAAGTATACCCGGCCGGCGCCGCCTAGAGAGGCCAGGTCTACCCCACTGGCGCCGGCTTGGGAGGCAATGTCTACGCCGCCGGTGCCGGCTTGGGAGGCCAGGTCTACCCCGCCAACGCCTGCAGGGAGGCCAGGTCTACCCCGCTGGCACCGGCTAGGGAGGCAATGTCTACGCCGCCGGTGCCGGCTTGGGAGGCAATGTCTACGCCGCCGACGCCAGCTAGGGAGGCCAGGTCTACCCTGCCGGCGCCGGCTACGGAGCCCAGGTCTATCCTGCTGGCGCCGGATAGGAAGAAAATGTATACGCAGCCAACGCCAGCTAAGGAGGCCAGGTCTACCCCGCCGGCGCCGGCTAGAGAGGCCAGGTCTACCCCGCTGGCGCCAGCAGGGAGGCCAGGTCTGCCCCGCCGACACCGGCTACGGAGGCCAGGTCTATCGCGCCGGCGCCAGCTAGGAAGACAATGTCTACGCTGCCGGCGCATGCTTGAGAGGCCAGGTCTACCCCGCCGGCGCCGGCTTGGGAGGCCAGGTCTATGCCGCCGGCACCGGCACGGAGGCCAGGTCTACCCCGCCAGCGCCGGCTAGCGAGGCAATGTCTATGCCGCCGCCGACGGCTAGGGAGGCCAGGTCTACGCCGCCGCCGCCGGCTTGGGAGGCCAGGTCTACACCACCAGCGCCGGCTAAGAAGGCAATGTATACGTATCCGGCGCCAGCTAGGGAGGCCAGGTCTACACCACCGGCGCCGGCTTGGAGGCCAGGTCTATGACGCCGGCACCAGCATTGGAGGCCAGGTCTACCCCGCCGGCGCCGGCTACCGAGGCAATGTCTATAACGCCGACGACGGCTAGGGAGGCCAGGTCTACCCTGCCGGCGCCGGCTTGGGACTCCAGGTCTACTACAGCGGCGCCGGCAGGGAGGCCAGGTCTACGCCGCCGGCGCCGGCTTGGGAGGCCAGGTCTACCATGCCGGCGCCGGTTAGGGAGGCCAGGTCTACACCGCTGGCGCCGGCTGGGAAGGCCAGGTGTACCCCGCGGGCGCATGCAGGGAGGACAGGTCTGCCCCGCCGGCGCCGGCTAGGGAGGCCAGGTCTATCGCGCCGGTGCCAGCTAGGAAGAAAATGTCTACGCTGCCAGCACAGGCTTGAGAGGCCAGGTCTACCCCGCCGGCGCTGGCTTAGGAGGCCAGGTCTATGCCGCCGGCGCCGGCTTGGGAGGCCAGGTCTACCCCGCCGGCGCCGGCTTGGGAGGCCAGGTCTAAGACTCCAGCGCCGGCAGGGAGGCCAGGTCTACCACTCCAGCGCCGGCTAGCGAGGCAATGTCTATGCCGCCGCTGACGGCTAGGGAGGCCAGGTCTACGACGCCGGCATCAGCTTGGGAGGCCAGGTCTACCCCGCCAGCGCCGGCTAGCGAGGCAATGTCTATGCCGTCGCCGACGGCTACGGAGGCCAGGTCTACGCCGCCAGAGCCGGCTTGGGAGGCCAGGTCTACACCACCAGCGCCGGCTAAGAAGACAATGTATACGTATCCGGCGCCAGCTAGGGAGGCCAGGTCTACACCACCGGCAACGGCTTGGAGGCCAGGTCTATGACGCCGGCACCAGCATTGGAGGCCAGGTCTACCCCGCCGGCGCCGGCTACCGAGGCAATGTCTATAACGCCGACGACGGCTAGGGAGGCCAGGTCTACCCTGCCGGCGCCGGCTTGGGACTCCAGGTCTACTACAGCGGCGCCGGCAGGGAGGCCAGGTCTACGCCGCCGGCGCCGGCTTGGGAGGCCAGGTCTACCATGCCGGCGCCGGTTAGGGAGGCCAGGTCTACACCGCTGGCGCCGGCTGGGAAGGCCAGGTGTACCCCGCGGGCGCATGCAGGGAGGACAGGTCTGCCCCGCCGGCGCCGGCTAGGGAGGCCAGGTCTATCGCGCCGGTGCCAGCTAGGAAGAAAATGTCTACGCTGCCAGCACAGGCTTGAGAGGCCAGGTCTACCCCGCCGGCGCTGGCTTAGGAGGCCAGGTCTATGCCGCCGGCGCCGGCTTGGGAGGCCAGGTCTACCCCGCCGGCGCCGGCTTGGGAGGCCAGGTCTAAGACTCCAGCGCCGGCAGGGAGGCCAGGTCTACCACTCCAGCGCCGGCTAGCGAGGCAATGTCTATGCCGCCGCTGACGGCTAGGGAGGCCAGGTCTACGACGCCGGCATCAGCTTGGGAGGCCAGGTCTACCCCGCCAGCGCCGGCTAGCGAGGCAATGTCTATGCCGTCGCCGACGGCTACGGAGGCCAGGTCTACGCCGCCAGAGCCGGCTTGGGAGGCCAGGTCTACACCACCAGCGCCGGCTAAGAAGACAATGTATACGTATCCGGCGCCAGCTAGGGAGGCCAGGTCTACACCACCGGCAACGGCTTGGAGGCCAGGTCTATGACGCCGGCACCAGCATTGGAGGCCAGGACTACTCCGCCGGCGCCGGCTACCGAGGCAATGTCTATAACGCCGACGACGGCTAGGGAGGCCAGGTCTACCCCGCTGACGCCGGCAGGTAGGCCAAGTCTAACTCACCGGTTCCGGCTAGGGAAGCCAGGTCTACCCCGCCGGCGTCGGCTAGGGATGCCACGGCTATCCCGCAGGCACCGGGATGGGAGGCGATGTCTACACCTCCGACGCCGGCTTGGGAAGCCAGGTGTACGCCGCCGGCGCTGGCTTGGGAGGCCAGGTCTACTCCGCCGGCGATGGCAGGGAGGCCAGGTCTACCACGCCGACGCCAGCAGGGAGGCCAGGTCTACGCCGCCGGCGCCGCCTAGAGAGGCGAGGTCTACCCCACCGGCGCTGACTAGGAAGACAATGTATACGCATCCGGCGGCAGCTAGAGAGGCCAGGTCTACCCCACAGGCGCCGGCTTGGGAGGCCAGGTCTACCATGCCGGCGCCGGCTAGGGAGGCCAGGTCTACACCGCTGGCGCCGGCTTGGAAAGCTAGGTGTACCCCGCGGGCGCATGCAGGGAGGCCAGGTCTGCCCCGCCGGCGCCGGCTACGGAGGCCAGGTCTATCGCGCCGGTGCCAGCTAGGAACAAAATGTCTATGCTGCTGGCGCCGGCTTGGGAGGCCAGGTCTACCCCGACGGCACCGGCTACGGAGGCCAGGTCTACCCCTCCAGCGCCGGTAGGGAAGCCAGGTCTACCCCGCTGGCGCCGGCTAGGGAGGCCAAGTCTACCCCACTGGCGCCGGCAAGGGAGGCCAGGTCTACCCCGCCGGCGCCGGCAGGGAGGCCAGGTCTACCACGCCGACGCCAGCAGGGAGGCCAGGTCTACGCCGCCGGCGCCGCCTAGAGAGGCGAGGTCTACCCCACCGGCGCCGACTAGGAAGACAATGTATACGCATCCGGCGGCAGCTAGGGAGGCCAGGTCTACCCCACAGGCGCCGGCTTGGGAGGCCAGGTCTACCATGCCGGCGCCGGCTAGGGAGGCCAGGTCTACACCGCTGGCGCCGGCTTGGAAGGCCAGGTGTACCCCGCGGGCGCATGCAGGGAGGCCAGGTCTGCGCCGCCGGCGCCGGCTACGGAGACCAGGTCTATCGTGCCGGTGCCAGCTAGGAAGAAAATGTCTATGCTGCCGGCGCCGGCTTGGGAGGCCAGGTCTACCCCGACGGCACCGGCTGCGGAGGCCAGGTCTACCCCTCCAGCGCCGGTAGGGAAGCCATGTCTACCCCGCTGGCGCCGGCTAGGGAGGCCAGGTCTACCATGCCGGCGCCGGCTAGGGAGGCCAGGTCTACCGCGCAGGCGCCGGCAGATAGGTCAGGTCTACCCCGACGGCGCCGGCTACAAAGTCTATGTCTACCGCGCCGACGACAGCTAGGGAAGCCAGGTCTACCCCGCCGGCGCCGGCAGGTAGGCCAGGTCTACCATGCCGGCGCCGTCTACTGAGGCCAGGTCTACCCCGCCGGCGCGGGCAGGGAGGCCATGTCTATCCCACTGGCGCCGGCTAAGAAGACAACATATACGCAGCCGGCTCCAGCTAGGGAGGCCAGGTCTACGTCGCCGGGGCTGGCAGAGAGGCCAGGTCTGCCCCGCCGGTGCCGGCTACGGAGGCCAGGTCTATCGTGCCGGTGCCAGCTAGGAAGAAAATGTCTATGCTGCCGGCGCCGGCTTGGGAGGCCAGGTCTACCCCGACGGCACCGCCTACGGAGGCCAGGTCTACCCCTCCAGCGCCGGTAGGGAAGCCAGGTCTACCCCACTGGCGCCGGCTAGGGAGGCCAGGTCTACCCTGCCGGCGCCAGCTACGGAGCCCAGGTCTATCCCGCCGGCGCCGGATAGGAAGAAAATGTATACGCAGCCAACGCCGGCTAAGGAGGCCAGGTCTACCCCGCCGGCACCAGCTAGCGAGGCCAGGTCTACCCCGCCGGCACCGGCTACGGAGGCCAGGTCTAACCCGACGGCGCCGGCTAGGGAGGCCAGGTCTATCGCGCCGGCGCCAGCTAGGAAGACAATGTCTACGCTGCCGGCGCACGCTTGAGAGGCCAGGTCTACCCCGCCAGCGCCGGCTTGGGAGACCAGGTCTATGCCGCCGGCACCGGCTTGGGAGGCCAGGTCTACCCCGCCAGCGCCGGCTTCGGAGGCCAGGTCTACGATTCCAGCGCCGGCAGGGAGGCCAGGTCTACCACGCCAGCGCCGGCTAGCGAGGCAATGTCTATGCCGCCGCCGACGGCTAGGGAGGCCAGGTCTACGACGCCGGCATCGGCTTGGGAGGCCAGGTCTACCCCGCCAGAGCCGGCTAGCGAGGCAATGTCTATGCCGCCGGCGCCGGCTTGGGAGGCCAGGTCTACCCCACCAGCGCCGGCTAAGAAGGCAATGTATACGTATCCGGCGCCAGCTAGGGAGGCCAGGACTACACCACCGGCGCCGGCTTGGAGGCCAGGTCTATGATGCCGGCACCAGCATTGGAGGCCAGGTCTACCCCGCCGGCGCCGGCTACGGAGGCCAGGTCTACCGCGCCGGCGCTGGCTAGGGAGGCAATGTCTACGCCGCCGGCGCCGGCTTGGGAGGCCAGGTCTACGCCGCCGGCGCTGCCTTGGGAGGCTAGGTCTACCCCGCCAACGCCAGCAGGGAGGCCAGGTCTACCCCGATGGCGCCGGCGGGGAGGCCAGGTCTACCCCACCGGCGCCGGCTTGGGACTCCAGGTCTACTACACCGGCGCCGGCAGGGAGGCCAGGTCTATGGCGCCGGCGCCGGCTTGGGAGGCCAGGTCTACCCCACGGGCGCCGGCAGGGAGTCCAGGTCTACCCTGCTGGCGCCGAAAGGGAGGCCATATCTACCCTGCCGGCCCCAGCTAGGGTGGCCAGGTTTATCCCGCCGGCGCCGGCTAGGAAGACAATGTATACGCAGCCAGCGCCAGCTAGGGAGGCCAGGTCTACGCCGCCGGCGCCGGTTTGGGAGGCCAGGTCTATACTGCCGGCGCCGGCAGGGAGGCCAAGTCTACCCCGCCGGCGCCGGCTAGGGAGGCCAGGTCTATGACGCCGGCACCGGCTAGCGAGGAAATGTGTACGCCGCCGACGCTGGCTAGGGAGGCCAGGTATAACCTGCTGGCACCGCCTACGGAGGCCTGGTCTACCACGCCGGCGCCGGCAGGGAGGCCAGGTCTATCCCGCCGGCGTCGGCTAGGAAGACAATATCTACGCTGCTGACGCCAGCTAGGGAGTCCAGGTCTACGCCGACGACGCCGGCTAGGGAGGCCAGGTCTACCCTGCTGATGACGGGTAGGGAGACCAGTTCTAACCTGCCAGCGCCAACTAGGGAGGCCAGTTCTACGCCTCTGGCGCTGGCTTGAGAGGCCAAGTATACCCGGCCGGCGCCGCCTAGAGAGGCCAGGTCTACCCCACTGGCGCCGGCTTGGGAGGCAATGTCTACGCCGCCGGTGCCGGCTTGGGAGGCCAGGTCTACCCCGCCAACGCCTGCAGGGAGGCCAGGTCTACCCCGCTGGCACCGGCTAGGGAGGCAATGTCTACGCCGCCGGTGCCGGCTTGGGAGGCAATGTCTACGCCGCCGACGCCAGCTAGGGAGGCCAGGTCTACCCTGCCGGCGCCGGCTACGGAGCCCAGGTCTATCCTGCTGGCGCCGGATAGGAAGAAAATGTATACGCAGCCAACGCCAGCTAAGGAGGCCAGGTCTACCCCGCCGGCGCCGGCTAGAGAGGCCAGGTCTACCCCGCTGGCGCCAGCAGGGAGGCCAGGTCTGCCCCGCCGACACCGGCTACGGAGGCCAGGTCTATCGCGCCGGCGCCAGCTAGGAAGACAATGTCTACGCTGCCGGCGCATGCTTGAGAGGCCAGGTCTACCCCGCCGGCGCCGGCTTGGGAGGCCAGGTCTATGCCGCCGGCACCGGCACGGAGGCCAGGTCTACCCCGCCAGCGCCGGCTAGCGAGGCAATGTCTATGCCGCCGCCGACGGCTAGGGAGGCCAGGTCTACGCCGCCGCCGCCGGCTTGGGAGGCCAGGTCTACACCACCAGCGCCGGCTAAGAAGGCAATGTATACGTATCCGGCGCCAGCTAGGGAGGCCAGGTCTACACCACCGGCGCCGGCTTGGAGGCCAGGTCTATGACGCCGGCACCAGCATTGGAGGCCAGGTCTACCCCGCCGGCGCCGGCTACCGAGGCAATGTCTATAACGCCGACGACGGCTAGGGAGGCCAGGTCTACCCTGCCGGCGCCGGCTTGGGACTCCAGGTCTACTACAGCGGCGCCGGCAGGGAGGCCAGGTCTACGCCGCCGGCGCCGGCTTGGGAGGCCAGGTCTACCATGCCGGCGCCGGTTAGGGAGGCCAGGTCTACACCGCTGGCGCCGGCTGGGAAGGCCAGGTGTACCCCGCGGGCGCATGCAGGGAGGACAGGTCTGCCCCGCCGGCGCCGGCTAGGGAGGCCAGGTCTATCGCGCCGGTGCCAGCTAGGAAGAAAATGTCTACGCTGCCAGCACAGGCTTGAGAGGCCAGGTCTACCCCACCGGCGCTGGCTTAGGAGGCCAGGTCTATGCCGCCGGCGCCGGCTTGGGAGGCCAGGTCTACCCCGCCGGCGCCGGCTTGGGAGGCCAGGTCTAAGACTCCAGCGCCGGCAGGGAGGCCAGGTCTACCACTCCAGCGCCGGCTAGCGAGGCAATGTCTATGCCGCCGCTGACGGCTAGGGAGGCCAGGTCTACGACGCCGGCATCAGCTTGGGAGGCCAGGTCTACCCCGCCAGCGCCGGCTAGCGAGGCAATGTCTATGCCGTCGCCGACGGCTACGGAGGCCAGGTCTACGCCGCCAGAGCCGGCTTGGGAGGCCAGGTCTACACCACCAGCGCCGGCTAAGAAGACAATGTATACGTATCCGGCGCCAGCTAGGGAGGCCAGGTCTACACCACCGGCAACGGCTTGGAGGCCAGGTCTATGACGCCGGCACCAGCATTGGAGGCCAGGACTACTCCGCCGGCGCCGGCTACCGAGGCAATGTCTATAACGCCGACGACGGCTAGGGAGGCCAGGTCTACCCCGCTGACGCCGGCAGGTAGGCCAAGTCTAACTCACCGGTTCCGGCTAGGGAAGCCAGGTCTACCCCGCCGGCGTCGGCTAGGGATGCCACGGCTATCCCGCAGGCACCGGGATGGGAGGCGATGTCTACACCTCCGACGCCGGCTTGGGAAGCCAGGTGTACGCCGCCGGCGCTGGCTTGGGAGGCCAGGTCTACTCCGCCGGCGATGGCAGGGAGGCCAGGTCTACCACGCCGACGCCAGCAGGGAGGCCAGGTCTACGCCGCCGGCGCCGCCTAGAGAGGCGAGGTCTACCCCACCGGCGCTGACTAGGAAGACAATGTATACGCATCCGGCGGCAGCTAGAGAGGCCAGGTCTACCCCACAGGCGCCGGCTTGGGAGGCCAGGTCTACCATGCCGGCGCCGGCTAGGGAGGCCAGGTCTACACCGCTGGCGCCGGCTTGGAAAGCTAGGTGTACCCCGCGGGCGCATGCAGGGAGGCCAGGTCTGCCCCGCCGGCGCCGGCTACGGAGGCCAGGTCTATCGCGCCGGTGCCAGCTAGGAACAAAATGTCTATGCTGCTGGCGCCGGCTTGGGAGGCCAGGTCTACCCCGACGGCACCGGCTACGGAGGCCAGGTCTACCCCTCCAGCGCCGGTAGGGAAGCCAGGTCTACCCCGCTGGCGCCGGCTAGGGAGGCCAAGTCTACCCCACTGGCGCCGGCAAGGGAGGCCAGGTCTACCCCGCCGGCGCCGGCAGGGAGGCCAGGTCTACCACGCCGACGCCAGCAGGGAGGCCAGGTCTACGCCGCCGGCGCCGCCTAGAGAGGCGAGGTCTACCCCACCGGCGCCGACTAGGAAGACAATGTATACGCATCCGGCGGCAGCTAGGGAGGCCAGGTCTACCCCACAGGCGCCGGCTTGGGAGGCCAGGTCTACCATGCCGGCGCCGGCTAGGGAGGCCAGGTCTACACCGCTGGCGCCGGCTTGGAAGGCCAGGTGTACCCCGCGGGCGCATGCAGGGAGGCCAGGTCTGCGCCGCCGGCGCCGGCTACGGAGACCAGGTCTATCGTGCCGGTGCCAGCTAGGAAGAAAATGTCTATGCTGCCGGCGCCGGCTTGGGAGGCCAGGTCTACCCCGACGGCACCGGCTGCGGAGGCCAGGTCTACCCCTCCAGCGCCGGTAGGGAAGCCATGTCTACCCCGCTGGCGCCGGCTAGGGAGGCCAGGTCTACCATGCCGGCGCCGGCTAGGGAGGCCAGGTCTACCGCGCAGGCGCCGGCAGATAGGTCAGGTCTACCCCGACGGCGCCGGCTACAAAGTCTATGTCTACCGCGCCGACGACAGCTAGGGAAGCCAGGTCTACCCCGCCGGCGCCGGCAGGTAGGCCAGGTCTACCATGCCGGCGCCGTCTACTGAGGCCAGGTCTACCCCGCCGGCGCGGGCAGGGAGGCCATGTCTATCCCACTGGCGCCGGCTAAGAAGACAACATATACGCAGCCGGCTCCAGCTAGGGAGGCCAGGTCTACGTCGCCGGGGCTGGCAGAGAGGCCAGGTCTGCCCCGCCGGTGCCGGCTACGGAGGCCAGGTCTATCGTGCCGGTGCCAGCTAGGAAGAAAATGTCTATGCTGCCGGCGCCGGCTTGGGAGGCCAGGTCTACCCCGACGGCACCGCCTACGGAGGCCAGGTCTACCCCTCCAGCGCCGGTAGGGAAGCCAGGTCTACCCCACTGGCGCCGGCTAGGGAGGCCAGGTCTACCCTGCCGGCGCCAGCTACGGAGCCCAGGTCTATCCCGCCGGCGCCGGATAGGAAGAAAATGTATACGCAGCCAACGCCGGCTAAGGAGGCCAGGTCTACCCCGCCGGCACCAGCTAGCGAGGCCAGGTCTACCCCGCCGGCACCGGCTACGGAGGCCAGGTCTAACCCGACGGCGCCGGCTAGGGAGGCCAGGTCTATCGCGCCGGCGCCAGCTAGGAAGACAATGTCTACGCTGCCGGCGCACGCTTGAGAGGCCAGGTCTACCCCGCCAGCGCCGGCTTGGGAGACCAGGTCTATGCCGCCGGCACCGGCTTGGGAGGCCAGGTCTACCCCGCCAGCGCCGGCTTCGGAGGCCAGGTCTACGATTCCAGCGCCGGCAGGGAGGCCAGGTCTACCACGCCAGCGCCGGCTAGCGAGGCAATGTCTATGCCGCCGCCGACGGCTAGGGAGGCCAGGTCTACGACGCCGGCATCGGCTTGGGAGGCCAGGTCTACCCCGCCAGAGCCGGCTAGCGAGGCAATGTCTATGCCGCCGGCGCCGGCTTGGGAGGCCAGGTCTACCCCACCAGCGCCGGCTAAGAAGGCAATGTATACGTATCCGGCGCCAGCTAGGGAGGCCAGGTCTACACCACCGGCGCCGGCTTGGAGGCCAGGTCTATGATGCCGGCACCAGCATTGGAGGCCAGGTCTACCCCGCCGGCGCCGGCTACGGAGGCCAGGTCTACCGCGCCGGCGCTGGCTAGGGAGGCAATGTCTACGCCGCCGGCGCCGGCTTGGGAGGCCAGGTCTACGCCGCCGGCGCTGCCTTGGGAGGCTAGGTCTACCCCGCCAACGCCAGCAGGGAGGCCAGGTCTACCCCGATGGCGCCGGCGGGGAGGCCAGGTCTACCCCACCGGCGCCGGCTTGGGACTCCAGGTCTACTACACCGGCGCCGGCAGGGAGGCCAGGTCTATGGCGCCGGCGCCGGCTTGGGAGGCCAGGTCTACCCCACGGGCGCCGGCAGGGAGTCCAGGTCTACCCTGCTGGCGCCGAAAGGGAGGCCATATCTACCCTGCCGGCCCCAGCTAGGGTGGCCAGGTTTACGCCGCCGGCGCTGGCTTGGGAGGCCAGGTCTACCCCGCCGGCGCCGGCAGGGAGGCCAGGTCTAACTCACCGTTGCCGGCTAGGGAGGACAGGTCTACCCCGCCAACGCCTGCAGGGAGGTCAGGTCTACCACGCCGACGCCGGCTAGGGAGGCCAGGTCTACGCCGGCGCCGCCGGCTTGGGAGGCCACGTCTATCCCGCCGGCGCAGGCTTGGGAGGCCAGGTCTACTCCGCCGGCGCCGGCAGGGAGGCCAGGTCTACCACGCCGGTGCCAGCAGGGAGGCCAGGTTTACGCCGCCGGCGCCGAATTGGGAGGCCAGGTCTACGCCGCTGGTGCCGGCTAGGGAGGCCAGGTCTATCCCGCCGGTGCCGGCTAGGAAGACAATGTATACGCAGCCGGCGCCAGCTAGGGAGGCCAGGTCTACACCACCAGCGCCGGCTTGGGAGGCCAGGACTACCATGCCAGCGCCGGCTTGGGAGGCCAGGTCTACGCCGCCGGTGCCAGCTTGGGAGGCCAGGTCTACCCCGCCGGCGCCGGCAGGGAGGCCAGGTCTACCACGCCAGCGCCGGCTAGGGAGCCCAGGTCTACCCCGCCGGCGCTGGCTACGGAGGCCAGGTTTATCCCGCCGGCGCCGGCTAGGAAGACAATGTATACGCAGCCAGCGCCAGCTAGGGAGGCCAGGTCTACAACACCGGCGCCAGCTTGGGAGGCCAGGACTACTATGCCAGCACCGGCTAGGGAGGCCAGGTCTACGCCGCCGGCGCCGGTTTGGGAGGCCAGGTCTATACTGCCGGCGCCGGCAGGGAGGCCAAGTCTACCCCGCCGGCGCCGGCTAGGGAGGCCAGGTCTATGACGCTGGCACCGGCTAGCGAGGAAATGTGTACGCCGCCGACGCTGGCTAGGGAGGCCAGGTATAACCTGCTGGCACCGCCTACGGAGGCCTGGTCTACCACGCCGGCGCCGGCAGGGAGGCCAGGTCTATCCCGCCGGCGTCGGCTAGGAAGACAATATCTACGCTGCTGACGCCAGCTAGGGAGTCCAGGTCTACGCCGACGACGCCGGCTAGGGAGGCCAGGTCTACCCTGCTGATGACGGGTAGGGAGACCAGTTCTAACCTGCCAGCGCCAACTAGGGAGGCCAGTTCTACGCCTCTGGCGCTGGCTTGAGAGGCCAAGTATACCCGGCCGGCGCCGCCTAGAGAGGCCAGGTCTACCCCACTGGCGCCGGCTTGGGAGGCAATGTCTACGCCGCCGACGCCAGCTAGGGAGGCCAGGTCTACCATGCCGGCGCCGGCTACGGAGCCCAGGTCTATCCTGCTGGCGCCGGATAGGAAGAAAATGTATACGCAGCCAACGCCAGCTAAGGAGGCCAGGTCTACCCCGCCGGCGCCGGCTAGCGAGGCCAGGTCTACCCCGCCGGCGCCAGCAGGGAGGCCAGGTCTGCCCCGCCGACACCGGCTACGGAGGCCAGGTCTAACCCGACGGCGCCGGCTAGGGAGGCCAGGTCTATCGCGCCGGCGCCAGCTAGGAAGACAATGTCTACGCTGCCGGCGCACGCTTGAGAGGCCAGGTCTACCCCGCCGGCGCCGGCTTGGGAGGCCAGGTCTATGCCGCCGGCACCGGCAGGGAGGCCAGGTCTACCCCGCCAGCGCCGGCTAGCCAGGCAATGTCTATGCCGCCGCCGACGGCTAGGGAGGCCAGGTCTACGCCGCCGGCGCCGGCTTGGGAGGCCAGGTCTACACCACCAGCGCCGGCTAAGAAGGCAATGTATACGTATCCGGCGCCAGCTAGGGAGGCCAGGTCTACACCACCGGCGCCGGCTTGGAGGCCAGGTCTATGATGCCGGCACCAGCATTGGAGGCCAGGTCTACCCCGCCGGCGCCGGCTACCGAGGCAATGTCTATAACGCCGACGACGGCTAGGGAGGCCAGGTCTACCCCACCGGCGCCGGCTACGGAGGCCAGGTCTACCCCACCGGCGCCAGCTTGGGAGTCCAGGTCTACTATACCGGCGCCGGCTAGGAAGACAATGTATACGCTTCCGGCGGCAGCTAGGGAGGCCAGGTCTACCCCACAGGCGCCAGCTTGGGAGGCCAGGTCTACCATGCCGGCGCCGGCTAGGGAGGCCAGGTGTACCCCGCGGGCGCATGCAGGGAGGCCAGGTCTGCCCCCCGGCGCCGGCTACGGAGGCCAGGTCTATCGCGCCGGTGCCAGCTAGGAAGAAAATGTCTACGCTGCCAGCACAGGCTTGAGAGGCCAGGTCTGCCCCGCCGGCGCTGGCTTGGGAGGCCAGGTCTATGCCGCCGGCGCCGGCTTGGGAGGCCACGTCTACCCCGCCGGCGCCGGCTTGGGAGGCCAGGTCTAAGACTCCAGCGCCGGCAGGGAGGCCAGGTCTACCACTCCAGCGCCGGCTAGCGAGGCAATGTCTACCCCGCCGCCGACGGCTAGGGAGGCCAGGTCTACGACGCCGGCATCAGCTTGGGAGGCCAGGTCTACCCCGCCAGCGCCGGCTAGCGAGGCAATGTCTATGCCGTCGCCGACGGCTACGGAGGCCAGGTCTACACCGCCGGAGCCGGCTTGGGAGGCCAGGTCTACACCACCAGCGCCGGCTAAGAAGACAATGTATACGTATCCGGCGCCAGCTAGGGAGCCCAGGTCTACACCACCGGCACCGGCTTGGAGGCCAGGTCTATGACGCCGGCACCAGCATTGGAGGCCAGGACTACCCCGCCGGCGCCGGCTACCAAGGCAATGTCTATAACGCCGACGACGGCTAGGGAGGCCAGGTCTACCCCGCTGGCGCCGGCAGGTAGGCCAAGTCTAACTCACCGGTGCCGGCTAGGGAAGCCAGGTCTACCCCGCCGGCGTCTGCTAGGGATGCCACGGCTATCCCGCAGGCACCGGGATGGGAGGCGATGTCTACACCTTCGACGCCGGCTTGGGAAGCCAGGTGTACGCCGCCGGCGCTGGCTTGGGAGGCCAGGTCTACCCCGACGGCACCGGCTACGGAGGCCAGGTCTACCCCTCCAGCGCCGGTAGGGAAGCCAGGTCTACCCCGCTGGCGCCGGCTAGGGAGGCCAAGTCTACCCCACTGGCGCCGGCAAGGGAGGCCAGGTCTACCCCGCCGGCGCCGGCAGGGAGGCCAGGTCTACCAAGCCGACGCCAGCAGGGAGGCCAGGTCTACGCCGCCGGCGCCGCCTAGAGAGGCGAGGTCTACCCCACCGGCGCCGACTAGGAAGACAATGTATACGCATCCGGCGGCAGCTAGGGAGGCCAGGTCTACCCCACAGGCGCCGGCTTGGGAGGCCAGGTCTACCATGCCGGCGCCGGCTAGGGAGGCCAGGTCTACACCGCTGGCGCCGGCTTGGAAGGCCAGGTGTACCCCGCGTGCGCATGCAGGGAGGCCAGGTCTGCGCCGCCGGCGCCGGCTACGGAGACCAGGTCTATCGTGCCGGTGCCAGCTAGGAAGAAAATGTCTATGCTGCCGGCGCCGGCTTGGGAGGCCAGGTCTACCCCGACGGCACCGGCTACGGAGGCCAGGTCTACCCCTCCAGCGCCGGTAGGGAAGCCATGTCTACCCCGCTGGCGCCGGCTAGGGAGGCCAGGTCTACCATGCCGGCGCCGGCTAGGGAGGCCAGGTCTACCGCGCAGGCGCCGGCAGATAGGTCAGGTCTACCCCGACGGCGCCGGCTACAAAGTCCATGTCTACCGCGCCGACGACAGCTAGGGAAGCCAGGTCTACCCCGCCGGCGCCGGCAGGTAGGCCAGTTCTACCATGCCGGCGCCATCTACTGAGGCCAGGTCTACCCCGCCGGCGCCGGCAGGGAGGCCATGTCTATCCCACTGGCGCCGGCTAAGAAGACAACATATACGCAGCCAGCTCCAGCTAGGGAGGCCAGGTCTACGTCGCCGGGGCTGGCAGAGAGGCCAGGTCTGCCCCGCCGGCGCCGGCTACGGAGGCCAGGTCTATCGTGCCGGTGCCAGCTAGGAAGAAAATGTCTATGCTGCCGGCGCCGGCTTGGGAGGCCAGGTCTACCCCGACGGCACCGCCTACGGAGGCCAGGTCTACCCCTCCAGCGCCGGTAGGGAAGCCAGGTCTACCCCGCTGGCGCCGGCTAGGGAGGCCAGGTCTACCCTGCCGGCGCCGGCTACGGAGCCCAGGTCTATCCCGCCGGCGCCGGATAGGAAGAAAATGTATACGCAGCCAACGCCGGCTACGGAGGCCAGGTCTAACCCGACGGCGCCGGCTAGGGAGGCCAGTTCTATCGCGCCGGCGCCAGCTAGGAAGACAATGTCTACGCTGCTGGCGCACGCTTGAGAGGCCAGGTCTACCCCGCCGGCGCCGGCTTAGGAGACCAGGTCTATGCCGCCGGTACCGGCTTGGGAGGCCAGGTCTACCCCGCCGGCGCCGGCTTCGGAGGCCAGGTCTACGATTCCAGCGCCGGCAGGGAGGCCAGGTCTACCACGCCAGCGCCGGCTAGCGAGGCAATGTCTATGCCGCCGCCGACGGCTAGGGAGGCCAGGTCTACGACGCCGGCATCGGCTTGGGAGGCCAGGTCTACCCCGCCAGAGCCGGCTAGCGAGGCAATGTCTATGTCGCCGGCGCCGGCTTGAGAGGCCAGGTCTACCCCACCAGCGCCGGCTAAGAAGGCAATGTATACGTATCCGGCGCCAGCTAGGGAGGCCAGGTCTACACCACCGGCGCCGGCTTGGAGGCCAGGTCTATGACGCCGGCACCAGCATTGGAGGCCAGGTCTACCCCGCCGGCGCCGGCTACGGAGGCCAGGTCTACCGCGCCGGCGCTGGCTAGGGAGGCAATGTCTACGCCGCCGGCGCCGGCTTGGGAGGCCAGGTCTACGCCGCCGGCGCTGCCTTGGGAGGCTAGGTCTACCCCGCCAACGCCAGCAGGGAGGCCAGGTCTACCCCGATGGCGCCGGCGGGGAGGCCAGGTCTACCCCACCGGCGCCGGCTTGGGACTCCAGGTCTATTCCGCCGGCGCTGGTTAGGAAGACAATGTATACGCAGCCGGCACCAGCTAGGGAGGCCAGGTGTACGCCGCCGGCTTCGGCTTGGGAGGCCAGGTCTACCCCGCCGGCGCCGGCAGGGAGGCCAGGTCTAACTCACCGTTGCCGGCTAGGGAGGACAGGTCTACCCCGCCAACGCCTGCAGGGAGGTCAGGTCTACCAAGCCGACGCCGGCTAGGGAGGCCAGGTCTACGCCGGCTCCGCCGGCTTGGGAGGCCACGTCTATCCCGCCGGCGCAGGCTTGGGAGGCCAGGTCTACTCCGCCGGCGCCGGCAGGGAGGCCAGGTCTACCACGCCGGTGCCAGCAGGGAGGCCAGGTCTATCCCGCCGGTGTCGGCTAGGAAGACAATGTATACGCAGCCGGCGCCAGCTAGGGAGGCCAGGTCTACACCACCAGCGCCGGCTTGGGAGGCCAGGACTACCATGCCAGCGCCGGCTTGGGAGGCCAGGTCTGCCCCGCCGGCGCCGGCTACGGAGGCCAGGTCTATCGCGCCGGTGCCAGCTAGGAAGAAAATGTCTACGCTGCCAGCACAGGCTTGAGAGTCCAGGTCTACCCCGCCGGCGCTGGCTTGGGAGGCCAGGTCTATGCCGCCGGCGCCGGCTTGGGAGGCCACGTCTACCCCGCCGGCGCCGGCTTGGGAGGCCAGGTCTAAGACTCCAGCGCCGGCAGGGAGGCCAGGTCTACCACTCCAGCGCCGGCTAGCGAGGCAATGTCTATGCCGCCGCCGACGGCTAGGGAGGCCAGGTCTACGACGCCGGCATCAGCTTGGGAGGCCAGGTCTACCCCGCCAGCGCCGGCTAGCGAGGCAATGACTATGCCGTCGCCGACGGCTACGGAGGCCAGGTCTACGCCGCCGGAGCCGGCTTGGGAGGCCAGGTCTATACCACCAGCGCCGGCTAAGAAGACAATGTATACGTATCCAGCGCCAGCTAGGGAGGCCAGGTCTACACCACCGGCACCGGCTTGGAGGCCAGGTCTATGACGCCGGCACCAGCATTGGAGGCCAGGACTACCCCGCCGGC
Source organism: Harpia harpyja (assembly GCF_026419915.1). NCBI lineage: Eukaryota > Metazoa > Chordata > Aves > Accipitriformes > Accipitridae > Harpia > Harpia harpyja. Next base: position 42,293,212 of record NC_068953.1, on the reverse strand, counting down.
GCCGGCTACCGAGGCAATGTCTATAACGCCGACGACGGCTAGGGAGGCCAGGTCTACCCCGCTGGCGCCGGCAGGTAGGCCAAGTCTAACTCACCGGTGCCGGCTAGGGAAGCCAGGTCTACCCCGCCGGCGTCGGCTAGGGATGCCACGGCTATCCCGCAGGCACCGGGATGGGAGGCGATGTCTACACCTCCGACGCCGGCTTGGGAAGCCGGGTGTACGCCGCCGGCGCTGGCTTGGGAGGCCAGGTCTACTCCGCCGGCGATGGCAGGGAGGCCAGGTCTACCACGCCGACGCCAGCAGGGAGGCCAGGTCTACGCCGCCGGCGCCGCCTAGAGAGGCGAGGTCTACCCCACCGGCGCTGACTAGGAAGACAATGTATACGCATCCGGCGGCAGCTAGAGAGGCCAGGTCTACCCCACAGGCGCCGGCTTGGGAGGCCAAATCTACCATGCCAGCGCCGGCTAGGGAGGCCATGTCTACACCGCTGGCGCCGGCTTGGAAAGCTAGGTGTACCCCGCGGGCGCATGCAGGGAGGCCAGGTCTGCCCCGCCGGCGCCGGCTACGGAGGCCAGGTCTATCGCGCCGGTGCCAGCTAGGAACAAAATGTCTATGCTGCCGGCGCCGGCTTGGGAGGCCAGGTCTACCCCGACGGCACCGGCTACGGAGGCCAGGTCTACCCCTCCAGCGCCGGTAGGGAAGCCATGTCTACCCCGCTGGCGCCGGCTAGGGAGGCCAGGTCTACCGCGCAGGCGCCGGCAGATAGGTCAGGTCTACCCTGACGGCGCCGGCTACAAAGTCCATGTCTACCGCGCCGACGACAGCTAGGGAAGCCAGGTCTACCCCGCCGGCGCCGGCAGGTAGGCCAGGTCTACCATGCCGGCGCCGTCTACTGAGGCCAGGTCTACCCCGCCGGCGCGGGCAGGGAGGCCATGTCTATCCCACTGGCGCCGGCTAAGAAGACAACATATACGCAGCCGGCTCCAGCTAGGGAGGCCAGGTCTACGTCGCCGGGGCTGGCAGAGAGGCCAGGTCTGCCCCGCCGGCGCCGGCTACGGAGGCCAGGTCTATCGTGCCGGTGCCAGCTAGGAAGAAAATGTCTATGCTGCCGGCGCCGGCTTGGGAGGCCAGGTCTACCCCGACGGCACCGCCTACGGAGGCCAAGTCTACCCCTCCAGCGCCGGTAGGGAAGCCAGGTCTACCCCGCTGGCGCCGGCTAGGGAGGCCAGGTCTACCCTGCCGGCGCCGGCTACGGAGCCCAGGTCTATGCCGCCGGCGCCGGATAGGAAGAAAATATATACGCAGCCAACGCCAGCTAAGGAGGCCAGGTCTACCCCGCCGGCACCAGCTAGCGAGGCCAGGTCTACCCCGCCGGCGCCAGCAGCGAGGCCAGGTCTGCCCCGCCGGCACCGGCTACGGAGGCCAGGTCTAACCCGACGGCGCCGGCTAGGGAGGCCAGGTCTATCGCGCCGGCGCCAGCTAGGAAGACAATGTCTACGCTGCCGGCGCACGCTTGAGAGGCCAGGTCTACCCCGCCGGCGCCGGCTTGGGAGACCAGGTCTATGCCGCCGGCACCGGCTTGGGAGGCCAGGTCTACCCCGCCGGCGCCGGCTTCGGAGGCCAGGTCTACGATTCCAGCGCCGGCAGGGAGGCCAGGTCTACCACGCCAGCGCCGGCTAGCGAGGCAATGTCTATGCCGCCGCCGACGGCTAGGGAGGCCAGGTCTATGACGCTGGCATCGGCTTGGGAGGCCAGGTCTACCCCGCCAGAGCCGGCTAGCGAGGCAATGTCTATGCCGCCGGCGCCGGCTTGGGAGGCCAGGTCTACCCCACCAGCGCCGGCTAAGAAGGCAATGTATACGTATCCGGCGCCAGCTAGGGAGGCCAGGTCTACACCACCGGCGCCGGCTTGGAGGCCAGGTCTATGACGCCGGCACCAGCATTGGAGGCCAGGTCTACCCCGCCGGCGCCGGCTACGGAGGCCAGGTCTACCGCGCCGGCGCTGGCTAGGGAGGCAATGTCTACGCCGCCGGCGCCGGCTTGGGAGGCCAGGTCTACGCCGCCGGCGCTGCCTTGGGAGGCTAGGTCTACCCCGCCAACGCCAGCAGGGAGGCCAGGTCTACCCCGATGGCGCCGGCGGGGAGGCCAGGTCTACCCCACCGGCGCCGGCTTGGGACTCCAGGTCTACTACACCGGCGCCGGCAGGGAGGCCAGGTCTATGGCGCCGGCGCCGGCTTGGGAGGCCAGGTCTACCCCACGGGCGCCGGCAGGGAGTCCAGGTCTACCCTGCTGGCGCCGAAAGGGAGGCCATATCTACCCTGCCGGCCCCAGCTAGGGTGGCCAGGTTTACGCCGCCGGCGCTGGCTTGGGAGGCCAGGTCTACCCCGCCGGCGCCGGCAGGGAGGCCAGGTCTAACTCACCGTTGCCGGCTAGGGAGGACAGGTCTACCCCGCCAACGCCTGCAGGGAGGTCAGGTCTACCACGCCGACGCCGGCTAGGGAGGCCAGGTCTACGCCGGCGCCACCGGCTTGGGAGGCCACGTCTATCCCGCCGGCGCAGGCTTGGGAGGCCAGGTCTACTCCGCCGGCGCCGGCAGGGAGGTTAGGTCTACCACGCCGGTGCCAGCAGGGAGGCCAGGTCTACGCCGCCGGCGCCGGCTTGGGAGGCCAGGTCTACGCCGCTGGTGCCGGCTAGGGAGGCCAGGTCTATCCCGCCGGTGCCGGCTAGGAAGACAATGTATACGCAGCCGGCGCCAGCTAGGGAGGCCAGGTCTACACCACCAGCGCCGGCTTGGGAGGCCAGGACTACCATGCCAGCGCCGGCTTGGGAGGCCAGGTCTACGCCGCCGGTGCCAGCTTGGGAGGCCAGGTCTACACCGCCGGCGCCGGCAGGGAGGCCAGGTTTATCCCGCCGGCGCCGGCTAGGAAGACAATGTATACGCAGCCAGCGCCAGCTAGGGAGGCCAGGTCTACAACACCGGCGCCAGCTTGGGAGGCCAGGACTACCATGCCAGCACCGGCTTGGGAGGCCAGGTCTACCCCACGGGCGCCGGCAGGGAGTCCAGGTCTACCCTGCTGGCGCCGAAAGGGAGGCCATATCTACCCTGCCGGCCCCAGCTAGGGTGGCCAGGTTTACGCCGCCGGCGCTGGCTTGGGAGGCCAGGTCTACCCCGCCGGCGCCGGCAGGGAGGCCAGGTCTAACTCACCGTTGCCGGCTAGGGAGGACAGGTCTACCCCGCCGACCCCGACTAGGGAGGCCAGATCTAATCCACCGGCGCCGGCAGGGAGTTCTGTTCTTCTTTGCCGGCGCTGGCAGGGTGTCCATGTCTACCCCGTCGGCTCGTGCTAGGGAGGATAAGTCTACGCTGCCGATGCCGGCTAGGGAGGCCAGGTCAATGATGCCGGCGCCGGCTTGGGAGGCCAGGTCTACCCCGCCGTCACCGGATATGGAGGCCAGGTCTACCCCGTCGTCGCTGGATATGGAGGCCAGGTCTACCCAGCCGGCGCCGGCAGGGAGGCCAGGTCTACCTTGCCGGTTCCGCCAGGGTGTCCAGGTCTACCCCACCGGCGCCGGCTTCTGAGGCCAGGTCTATCATGCCGGCGCCGGCTACAGAGGCCAGGTCTACCCCGGCGGCGCCGGCAGGGAGGCCAGGTCTACCCCGCCGGCTCCAGCAGGGAGGCTAGGTCTTCCTTTTCGGCGCCGGCTAGGGAGGCCAGATCTACTCCGCCGGCGCCGGATAGGGAGGCCAGGTCTATGATGCCGGCGCCGGCTTGGGAGGCCAGGTCTACCCTGCCGTTCTCCGGGTATGGAGGCCAGGTCTACCCCGCCGGCGCCGGCTAAGGAGGCCATGCCTACCCCGCCGGCGCCAGTTTGGGAGGTCAGGTCTACCACGCTGGCACAGATAGGGAGGCCAGGTCTACCCCGCCGGAGACGGCTAGTGAGTCCAGGTCTAATATACCAGCGCCGGCTATGAAGGCCAGGTCTACGCCGCCGGCGCCGGCTTGGGAGGCCAGGTCTACGCCACCGTCTCCGGCTTGGGAGGCCAGGTCTACGCCGCCGGCGCCGGCAGGGATGCCAGGTCTACCCCGCCGGCCCCGGCAGGGAGGCCAGGTCTACGCCAACGGCGCCGGCCAGGGAGGCAATGTCTACATCGCCGACGCTGGCTAGGGAGGCCAGGTCTACCCAGACGGTGCCGGCTTGGGAGGCCAGGTCCACCACGCTGGCGCGGCTAGGGAGGCCAAGTCTACCTCGCCCTACCCGGATAGGGAGGTCAGGTCTATCCCGCCGGTGCAGGCTAGGAAGACAATGAATACACCGCCTGCGCCAGCTAGGGGGGCCAGGTCTACCCCGCTGGTGCCGGTTAGCGAAGCCAGGTCTACCCAGCCTGCGCCGACTAGAGAGGCCAGGTATTCGCCGCCGGTGCCGGATAGGGGAGCCAGTTCTATCTCGCAGGCACAGGCTAGGAAGACAATGTCTACGCCGCCGGCGCCGGCTTGTGAGTCAGGTCTACCATGCCGTCGCCAGCTAGGGAGGCCAGTTCTACCCCGCCGACGCCGGCTAGGAAGACAATGTATACGCAGCCGGCGCCAGCTAGGGAGGCCAGGTCTACATCACCGGCGCCGGCTTGGGAGGCCAGGACTACCATGCCAGCACCGGCTAGGGAGGCCAGGTCTACGCCGCCGGTGCCAGCTTGGGAGGCCAGGTCTACCCCGCCGGCGCCGGCAGGGAGGCCAAGTCTACCCGACCTGCGCCGTCTAGGGAGGCAATGTCTACGCCGCCGACGCGGGCTCGGGAGGCCAGGTCTATGCCACCAGCGCCGGCATGGGAGGCCAGGTCTAATATCCCGCCGCCGGCAGGGAGGCTACGTCTTCCTTGTCGGCGCCGGCTAGGGAGGCCAGACCTACCCCGCCGGCGCCAGCTAGGGAGGAAATGTCTATGCCGCCGACGCCGGCTAGGGTGGCCAGGTCTATGACACTGGCGCCGGCAGGGAGGCCAGGTCTACGCCGCCGGCACCGGCTAGGGAGGCCAGCTCTACGACGTCGGCGCTGGTTTGAAAAGCCAGGTCTACCCCGCCGGCGCTGCCAGGGAGGCCAGGTCTATCCCGCAGGGGCCGGCTAGGCAGCCCAGGTCTACGCCGCCGGCGCTGGCTTGGGTGGCCAGGTCTACCCCGCCGGCACCGGCAGGGAGGCCAGGTCCACCCTGCCGGCGCCGGCTAGGGAGGCCAGGTCCATCCCGCTGGCGCCGGCAGGGAGTCCAGGTCTACACTGCAGGCGCCGGTAAGGAGGCCAGGTCTACCACGCCGGCGCCGGCTTGGGAGGCCAGTTCTACCCCTCTGGCGCCAGCAGGGAGTCCAGGTCTACACCGCTGGCGCCGGCAAGCGAGGAAATGTGTACGCCGCCGACGCCGGCTAGGGAGGCCAGGGATACCCTGCCGGCACCGGGTACGGAGGCCAGGTCTACCCCGCTGGCACCGGCTACGAAGGCCAGGTCTACCACGCCGGCGCCGGCTTGGGAGTCCAGGTCTACTATACCGGCGCCGGCTAGGGAGGCAATGTGTACGCCGTAGACGCCGGCTAGGGAGGCCAGGTCTACCCCGCGGGCGCATGCAGGGAGGCCAGGTCTATCGCGCCGGCGCCAGCTAGGAAGACAATGTCTATGCTGCCGGCGCAGGCTTGAGAGGCCAGGACTACCACGCCGGTGCCGGATTTGGAGGCCAGGTCTACTATACCGGCGCCGGCTAGGGAGGCAATGTCTACGCTACCGACGCCAGCTAGAGAGGCCAGGTCTACCCCGCCGGCGCCGGCTAGAAAGGCCAGGTCTACCCCACCGGCGCTGGCATGGGAGGCCGGGTCTACGACTCCAGCGCCGGCAGGGAGGCCAGGTCTACCACGCCAGCGCCGGCTAGCGAGGCAATGTCTATGCCGCCGCCGACAGCTAGGGAGGCCAGGTCTACGACGCCGGCATCGGCTTGGGAGGCCAGGTCTACCCCGCCAGAGCCGGCTAGCGAGGCAATGTCTATGCCGACGACGACGGCTAGGGAGGCCAGGTCTACGATGCCGGCATCGGCTTGGGAGGCCAGGTCTACCCCGCCAGGGAGGCCAGGTCTATCGCGCCGGCGCCAGCTAGGAAGACAATGTCTACGCTGCCGGCGCAGGCTTGAGAGGCCAGGTCTACCCCGCCGGTGCCGGATTTGGAGGCCAGGTCTACTATACCGGCGCCGGCTAGGGAGGCAATGTCTACGCCACCGACGCCAGCTAGGGAGGCCAGGTCTACCCCGCCGGCACCGGCTACGGAGCCCAGGTCTATCCTGCCGGCGCCGGATAGGAAGAAAATTTATACGCAGCCAACGCCAGCTAAGGAGGCCAGGTCTACCCAGCCTGAGCCGCCTAGAGAGGCCAGGTATTCGCCGCCGGTGCCGGATAGGGGAGCCAGTTCTATCTCGCAGGCACAGGCTAGGAAGACAATGTCTACGCCGCCGGCGCCGGCTTGTGAGTCAGGTCTACCATGCCGTCGCCAGCTAGGGAGGCCAGTTCTACCCCGCCGACGCCGGCTAGGAAGACAATGTATACGCAGCCGGCGCCAGCTAGGGAGGCCAGGTCTACACCACCGGCGCCGGCTTGGGAGGCCAGGACTACCATGCCAGCACCGGCTAGGGAGGCCAGGTCTACGCCGCCGGTGCCAGCTTGGGAAGCCAGGTCTACCCCTCCAGCGCCGGTAGGGAAGCCAGGTCTACCCCGCTGGCGCCGGCTAGGGAGGCCAGGTCTACCCTGCCGGCGCCGGCTACGGAGCCCAGGTCTATCCCGCCGGCGCCGGATAGGAAGAAAATGTATACGCAGCCAACGCCAGCTACGGAGGCCAGGTCTAACCCACCGGCACCGGCTAGGGAGGCCAAGTCTACCCGACCTGCGCCGCATAGGGAGGCAATGTCTACGCCGCCGACGCCGGCTAGGGAGGCCAGGTCTACCACGCTGGCGCCGGCTATGGAGGCAATGATTATGCCGCCGACGCCTGATAGGGAGGCCAGGTCTACGACGCCGACGCTGGCTTGGTTGGTCAGGTCTACCCCGCCGGCGCTGGCAGGGAGGCCAGGTCTAGCCCGCCGTCGCGGGATATGGAGGCCAGGTCTACTCCGCCGGCGACGGCTAAGGAGGCCATTTCTACCCCGCCGGTGCCGGCTTGGGAGGCCAGGTCTACCACGCCAGCGCCGGGTAGGGAGGCCAGGTCTACCCCGCCAGCACCGGCTACGGAGCCCAGGTCTATCCTGCCGGCGCCGGATAGGAAGAAAATTTATACGCAGCCAACGCCAGCTAAGGAGGCCAGGTCTACCCCGCCGGCGCCGGCTTGGGAGGCCAGGTCTACCCCGCCGTCACCGGATATGGAGGCCAGGTCTACCCCGTCGTCGCCGGATATGGAGGCCAGGTCTACCCAGCCGGCGCCGGCAGGGAGGCCAGGTCTACCTTGCCGGCTCCGCCAGGGTGTCCAGGTCTACCCCACCGGCGCCGGCTTCTGAGGCCAGGTCTATCATGCCGGCGCCGGCTACAGAGGCCAGGTCTACCCCGGCGGCGCCGGCAGGGAGGCCAGGTCTACCCCGCCGGCTCCAGCAGGGAGGCTAGGTCTTCCTTTTCGGCGCCGGCTAGGGAGGCCAGATCTACTCCGCCGGCGCCGGATAGGGAGGCCAGGTCTATGATGCCGGCGCCGGCTTGGGAGGCCAGGTCTACCCTGCCGTTCTCCGGATATGGAGGCCAGGTCTACCCCGCCGGCGCCGGCTAAGGAGGCCATGCCTACCCCGCCGGCGCCAGTTTGGGAGGTCAGGTCTACCACGCTGGCACAGATAGGGAGGCCAGGTCTACCCCGCCGGAGACGGCTAGTGAGTCCAGGTCTAATATACCAGCGCCGGCTATGAAGGCCAGGTCTACGCCGCCGGCGCCGGCTTGGGAGGCCAGGTCTACGCCACCGTCTCCGGCTTGGGAGGCCAGGTCTACGCCGCCGGCGCCGGCAGGGATGCCAGGTCTACCCCGCCGGCCCCGGCAGGGAGGCCAGGTCTACGCCGACGGCGCCGGCCAGGGAGGCAATGTCTACATCGCCGACGCTGGCTAGGGAGGCCAGGTCTACCCAGACGGTGCCGGCTTGGGAGGCCAGGTCCACCACGCTGGCGCGGCTAGGGAGGCCAAGTCTACCTCGCCCTACCCGGATAGGGAGGTCAGGTCTATCCCGCCGGTGCAGGCTAGGAAGACAATGAATACACCGCCTGCGCCAGCTAGGGGGGCCAGGTCTACCCCGCTGGTGCCGGTTAGCGAAGCCAGGTCTACCCAGCCTGCGCCGACTAGAGAGGCCAGGTATTCGCCGCCGGTGCCGGATAGGGGAGCCAGTTCTATCTCGCAGGCACAGGCTAGGAAGACAATGTCTACGCCGCCGGCGCCGGCTTGTGAGTCAGGTCTACCATGCCGTCGCCAGCTAGGGAGGCCAGTTCTACCCCGCCGACGCCGGCTAGGAAGACAATGTATACGCAGCCGGCGCCAGCTAGGGAGGCCAGGTCTACATCACCGGCGCCGGCTTGGGAGGCCAGGACTACCATGCCAGCACCGGCTAGGGAGGCCAGGTCTACGCCGCCGGTGCCAGCTTGGGAGGCCAGGTCTACCCCGCCGGCGCCGGCAGGGAGGCCAAGTCTACCCGACCTGCGCCGTCTAGGGAGGCAATGTCTACGCCGCCGACGCGGGCTCGGGAGGCCAGGTCTATGTCACCAGCGCCGGCATGGGAGGCCAGGTCTAATATCCCGCCGCCGGCAGGGAGGCTACGTCTTCCTTGTCGGCGCCGGCTAGGGAGGCCAGACCTACCCCGCCGGCGCCAGCTAGGGAGGAAATGTCTATGCCGCCGACGCCGGCTAGGGTGGCCAGGTCTATGACACTGGCGCCGGCAGGGAGGCCAGGTCTACGCCGCCGGCACCGGCTAGGGAGGCCAGCTCTACGACGTCGGCGCTGGTTTGAAAAGCCAGGTCTACCCCGCCGGCGCTGCCAGGGAGGCCAGGTCTATCCCGCAGGGGCCGGCTAGGCAGCCCAGGTCTACGCCGCCGGCGCTGGCTTGGGTGGCCAGGTCTACCCCGCCGGCACCGGCAGGGAGGCCAGGTCCACCCTGCCGGCGCCGGCTAGGGAGGCCAGGTCCATCCCGCTGGCGCCGGCAGGGAGTCCAGGTCTACACTGCAGGCGCCGGTAAGGAGGCCAGGTCTACCACGCCGGCGCCGGCTTGGGAGGCCAGGTCTACCCCTCTGGCGCCAGCAGGGAGTCCAGGTCTACACCGCTGGCGCCGGCAAGCGAGGAAATGTGTACGCCGCCGACGCCGGCTAGGGAGGCCAGGGATACCCTGCCGGCACCGGGTACGGAGGCCAGGTCTACCCCGCTGGCACCGGCTACGGAGGCCAGGTCTACCACGCCGGCGCCGGCTTGGGAGTCCAGGTCTACTATACCGGCGCCGGCAAGGGAGGCAATGTGTACGCCGTAGACGCCGGCTAGGGAGGCCAGGTCTACCCCGCGGGCGCATGCAGGGAGGCCAGGTCTATCGCGCCGGCGCCAGCTAGGAAGACAATGTCTATGCTGCCGGCGCAGGCTTGAGAGGCCAGGACTACCACGCCGGTGCCGGATTTGGAGGCCAGGTCTACTATACCGGCGCCGGCTAGGGAGGCAATGTCTACGCTACCGACGCCAGCTAGAGAGGCCAGGTCTACCCCGCCGGCGCCGGCTAGAAAGGCCAGGTCTACCCCACCGGCGCTGGCATGGGAGGCCAGGTCTACGACTCCAGCGCCGGCAGGGAGGCCAGGTCTACCACGCCAGCGCCGGCTAGCGAGGCAATGTCTATGCCGCCGCCGACAGCTAGGGAGGCCAGGTCTACGACGCCGGCATCGGCTTGGGAGGCCAGGTCTACCCCGCCAGAGCCGGCTAGCGAGGCAATGTCTATGCCGACGACGACGGCTAGGGAGGCCAGGTCTACGATGCCGGCATCGGCTTGGGAGGCCAGGTCTACCCCGCCAGGGAGGCCAGGTCTATCGCACCGGCGCCAGCTAGGAAGACAATGTCTACGCTGCCGGCGCAGGCTTGAGAGGCCAGGTCTACCCCGCCGGTGCCGGATTTGGAGGCCAGGTCTACTATACCGGTGCCGGCTAGGGAGGCAATGTCTACGCCACCGACGCCAGCTAGGGAGGCCAGGTCTACCCCGCCGGCACCGGCTACGGAGCCCAGGTCTATCCTGCCGGCGCCGGATAGGAAGAAAATTTATACGCAGCCAACGCCAGCTAAGGAGGCCAGGTCTACCCAGCCTGCGCCGCCTAGAGAGGCCAGGTATTCGCCGCCGGTGCCGGATAGGGGAGCCAGTTCTATCTCGCAGGCACAGGCTAGGAAGACAATGTCTACGCCGCCGGCGCCGGCTTGTGAGTCAGGTCTACCATGCCGTCGCCAGCTAGGGAGGCCAGTTCTACCCCGCCGACGCCGGCTAGGAAGACAATGTATACGCAGCCGGCGCCAGCTAGGGAGGCCAGGTCTACACCACCGGCGCCGGCTTGGGAGGCCAGGACTACCATGCCAGCACCGGCTAGGGAGGCCAGGTCTACGCCGCCGGTGCCAGCTTGGGAAGCCAGGTCTACCCCTCCAGCGCCGGTAGGGAAGCCAGGTCTACCCCGCTGGCGCCGGCTAGGGAGGCCAGGTCTACCTTGCCGGCGCCGGCTACGGAGCCCAGGTCTATCCCGCCGGCGCCGGATAGGAAGAAAATGTATACGCAGCCAACGCCAGCTACGGAGGCCAGGTCTAACCCACCGGCACCGGCTAGGGAGGCCAAGTCTACCCGACCTGCGCCGCATAGGGAGGCAATGTCTACGCCGCCGACGCCGGCTAGGGAGGCCAGGTCTACCACGCTGGCGCCGGCTATGGAGGCAATGATTATGCCGCCGACGCCTGATAGGGAGGCCAGGTCTACGACGCCGACGCTGGCTTGGTTGGTCAGGTCTACCCCGCCGGCGCTGGCAGGGAGGCCAGGTCTAGCCCGCCGTCGCGGGATATGGAGGCCAGGTCTACTCCGCCGGCGACGGCTAAGGAGGCCATTTCTACCCCGCCGGTGCCGGCTTGGGAGGCCAGGTCTACCACGCCAGCGCCGGGTAGGGAGGCCAGGTCTACCCCGCCGGCACTGGCTACGGAGCCCAGGTCTATCCTGCCGGCGCCGGATAGGAAGAAAATTTATACGCAGCCAACGCCAGCTAAGGAGGCCAGGTCTACCCCGCTGGCGCCGGCTAGCAAGGCCAGGTCTACCCCGCCGGCGCCGGCATGGGAGGCCAGGTCTAAGACTCCAGCGCCGGCAGGGAGGCCAGGTCTACCACGCAGCGCCGGCTAGCGAGGCAATGTCTATGCCGCCGCCGACGGCTACGGAGGACAGGTCTACGCCGCCGGCGCTGCCTTGGGAGGCTAGGTCTACCCCGCCAACGCCAGCAGGGAGGCCAGGTCTACCCCGACGGCGCCGGCGGGGACGCCAGGTCTACGCCGCCGGCGCCGGCTTGGGAGGCCAGGTCTACCCCGCTGGCGCTGGCTACGGAGGCCAGGTCTACCCCACCGACGCCGGCTTGGGAGTCCAGGTCTACTATACCGGCGCCGGCTAGGAAGACAATGTACACGCAGCCGGTGCCAGCTAGGGAGGCCAGGTCTACACCACCGGCGCCGACTAGGAAGACAATGTATACGCATCCGGCGGCAGCTAGGGAGGCCAGGTCTACCCCACAGGCGCCGGCTTGGGAGGCCAGGTCTACCATGCCGGCGCCGGCTAGGGAGGCCAGGTCTACACCGCTGGCGCCGGCTTGGAAGGCCAGGTGTACCCCGCGGGCGCATGCACGGAGGCCAGGTCTGCCCCGCCGGCCCCGGCTACGGAGGCCAGGTCTATCGCGCCGGTGCCAGCTAGGAAGAAAATGTCTACGCTGCCGGCGCAGGCTTGAGAGACCAGGTCTACCCCGCCGGTGCCGGCTTGGGAGGCCAGGTCTACGCCGCCGGCGCAGGCTTGGGAGGCCAGGTCTACCCCGCCGGCGCCGTCATGGGAGGCCAGGTCTACGACTCCAGCGCCGGCAGGGAGGCCAGGTCTACCACGCCAGCGCCGGCTAAGAAGACAATGTATACGTATCCGGCGCCAGTTAGGGAGGCCAGGTCTACCCCGCCGGCGCCTGCTACCGAGGCAATGTCTATAACGCCGACGACGGCTAGGGAGGCCAGGTCTACCCTGCCGGCGCCGGCTACGGAGGACAGGTCTACCGTGCCGGCGCTGGCTAGGAAGGCAATGTCTACGGCGCCGGCGCCGGCTTGGGAGGCCAGCTCTACGCCGCCGGCGCTGCCTTGGGAGGCTAGGTCTACCCCGCCAACGCCAGCAGGGATGCCAGGTCTACCCCGACGGCGCCGGCGGGGAGGCAAGGTCTACCCCACCGGCACCGGCTTGGTAGGCCAGGTCTACTATACCGGCGCCGGCTAGGGAGGCCAGGTCTATGCCACCAGCGCCGGCTTGGGAGGACAGGTCTAATATCCCGCCGCCGGCAGGGAGGCTACGTTTTCCTTGTCGGCGCCGGCTAGGGAGGCCAGACCTACCCCGCCGGCGCCGGCTAGGGAGGAAATGTCTATGCCGCCGACGCCAGCTAGGGTGGCCAGGTCTATGACACTGGCGCCGGCAGGGAGGCCAGGTCTACGCCGCCGGCGCCGGCTAGGGAGGCCAGCTCTACGACGTCGGCGCTGGTTTGAAAAGCCAGGTCTACCCCGCCGGCGCCAGCTATGGAGGCCAGGTCTACCCCGCAGACACCGGCAAGGGATGCAATGTCTACGCCGCCGACGCCGGCTATGGAGGCCAGGTCTACCCCGCAGGCACCGGCAAGGGATGCAATGTCTACGCCGCCGACGCCGGCTAGGCAGCCCAGGTCTACGCCGCCGGCGCCGGCTTGGGTGGCCAGGTCTACCCCACCGGCACCGGCAGGGAGGCCAGGTCCACCCTGCCGGCGCCGGCTAGGGAGGCCAGGTCTACCCCACCGGCGCCGGCTTGGGAGGCCAGGTCTACTATACTGGCGCCGGCAGGGAGGCCAGGTCTACCCCGCCGGCGCTGGCTACGGAGGCCAGGTCTACCCCGCCGGCGCCAGCTTGGGAGTCCAGGTCTACTATACCGGCGCCGGCTAGGAAGACAATGTATACGCAGCCGGTGCCAGCTAGGGAGGCCAGGTCTACACCACCGGCGCCGACTAGGAAGACAATGTATACGCATCCAGCGGCAGCTAGGGAGGCCAGGTATAACCTGCCGGCACCGCCTACGGAGGCCTGGTCTACCACGCCGGCGCCGGCTAGGGAGGCCAGGTCTATCCCGCCGGCGCCGGCTAGGGAGGCCAGGACTACCCCCCGGCACCGACAGGGAGGCCAGGTCTTCCCCGCCAGTGGCGGCTAGAGTGGCTAGGTCTAACATGCCGGCGTCGGTTAGGGATGCCAGGTCTACGCTGCCGGCGCCGGCTTGAGAGGCCAGATCTACCCCGGCGGCGCCGGCTTGGGAGGCCAGGTCTACTCCGCCGGCGATGGCAGGGAGGCCAGGTCTACCACGCCGACGCCAGGAGGGAGGCCAGGTCTACCCCTCCAGCGCCGGTAGGGAAGCCAGGTCTACCCCGCTGGCGCCGGCTAGGGAGGCCAAGTCTACCCCGCTGGCGCCGGCAAGGGAGGCCAGGTCTACCATGCTGGCGCCGGCTAGGGAGGCCAGGTCTACCGCGCAGGCGCCGGCAGATAGGTCAGGTCTACCCCGATGGCGCCGGCTACAAAGTCCATGTCTACCGCGCCGACGACGGCTAGGGAAGCCAGGTCTACCCTGCCGGCGCCGGCTACGGAGCCCAGGTCTATCCCGCCGGCGCCGGATAGGAAGAAAATGTATACGCAGCCAACGCCAGCTACGGAGGCCAGGTCTACCCCGCCGGCGCCGGCTAGCGAAGCCAGGTCTACCCCGCCGGCGCCAGCAGGGAGGCCAGGTCTGCCCCGCAAGCACCGGCTACGGAGGCCAGGTCTACCATGCCGGCGCCGGCTTGGGAGGCCAGGTCTACTCCGCCGGCGATTGCAGGGAGGCCAGGTCTACCACGCCGACGCCAGCAGGGAGGCCAGGTCTACACCTCCGGCGTCGGCAGGGAGGCCAGGTCTATCCCGCCGGTGCCGGCTAGGAAGACAATGTATACGCCGCCGGCGCAGCCTAGAGAGGCCAGGTCTACCCCGCCGGCGCCGGCAGGGAGGCCAGGTCTACCCCGCTGGCGCCGAAAGGGAGGCCATATCTACCCCGCCGGCCCCGGCTAGGGTGGCCAGGTCTACGCCGCTGGCGCTGGCTACGGAGGCCAGGTTTATCCCGCCGGCGCCGGCTAGGGAGGCCAGGTCTACCCCGCTGGTGCCGGCTAGCGAAGCCAGGTCTACCCGGCCTGCGCCGCCTAGAGAGGACTGGTTTACGCCGCCGGTGCCGGATAGGGAAGCCAGTTCTATCTCGCTGGCACAGGCTAGGAAGACAATGTCTACGCCGCTGGCGCCAGCTTGTGAGTCAGGTCTACCATGCCGTCGCCAGCTAGGGAGGCAAGGTCTACCGCGCCGGCGCCGGCTTGGGAGGCCAGGTCTACACCGCCGGCTCCGGCAGGGAGGCCAGGTCTACGCCGCTGGTGCCGGCTAGGGAGGCCAGGTCTATCCCGCCGGTGCCGGCTAGGAAGACAATGTATACGCAGCCGGCGCCAGCTAGGGAGGCCAGGTCTACAACACCGGCGCCAGCTTGGGAGGCCAGGACTACCATGCCAGCACCGGCTAGGGAGGCCAGGTCTACCCCGCTGGCGCCGAAAGGGAGGCCATATCTACCCCGCTGGCGCCGAAAGGGAGGCCATATCTACCCCACCGGCGCCGGCTAGGTTGGCCAGGTCTACGCCGCCGGCGCTGGCTTGGGAGGCCAGGTCTACCCCGCCGGCGCCGGCAGGGAAGCCAGGTCTAACTCACCGTTGCCGGCTAGGGAGGCCAGGTCTACCATGCCAGCGACGGATATGGAGGGAGTTCTACCACGCCGGCGCAGGCTAAGGACTCCATGTATACCCCGCCGTCACCGGCTTGGGAGGCCAGGTCTACTATACCGGCGCCGGCTAGGGAGGCCAGTTCTACGCCACCGGCGCCGGCTTGGGAGGCCAGGTCTATACCGCCGGCGCCGGCAGGGAGGCCAGTTCTACTATACCGGAACGGATACATAGGGCAGGTCTACCCCGACGGCGCCGGCAAGGGAGGCAATGTCTAGCCTGCCGGCGCCGGCAGGGAGGCGAGGTCTACCCCGCCGGGGCCGGCTAGGGAGGCAATGTCTACGCCGCCGATGCCTGCTAGGGAGGCCAGGTCTACCCAGACGGCGCCGGCTTGGGAGGCCAGGTCTACGACGCCGGTGCCAGCTTGGGAGGCCAGGTCTACACCGCTGGCGCCGGCTTCGGAGGCCAGGTCTACCATGCCAGCGCCGGCTAGGGAGGTCAGGTCTTCCCCGCCGGCGCCGGCTATGAAGGCCAGGTCTACGCTGCCGGCGCCGGCTAGGGAGGCCAGGTCTAAACCCCTGGCGCCGGCTTGGGAGGCCAGGTCTACCATGCTGGCGCCGGCTAGGGAGGCCAGGTCTATCCCACCGGCGCAGGCTAGGAAGACAATGTCTACGCCGCTGACGCTATCTAGAGAGGCCAGGTCTACGCCTCCGGCGCCGGTTTGGGAGGCCAGGTCTACCTTGCCGTACCCGGATAGGGAGGCCATGTCAACCCCGCCAGCGCCGGCAGAGAGGCCAGGTCTACCCCGACGGCGCCGGCTACGAAGGCCAGGTCTACCGCGCCGAGGCGGATAGGGAGGCCGGGTCTACCCCGACGGTGCCGGCAGGGAGGCCAGGTCTCCCCCGCTGGCGCCGGCAGGGATGCCATGTGTACCACGACGGCGCCGGCTAGGGAGGCCAGGTCTACCCCGCTGGCGCCGGCAGGGATGCCAGGTCTACCCCGACAGCGCCGGCTACGAAGGCCAGGTCTACTGCGCCGGCGCCAGCTAGGGAGGCCAGGTCTACCCCGCTGGCGCCTACAGGGAGGCCAAGTCTAACTCGCCGGTGCCGCTAGGGAAGCCAGGTCTACCCCGCCGGCTTCGGCTTGGGAGGCCAGGTCTACCCCGCAGGTGCCGGCAGGGAGGCCAGGACTACCCCGCCGGTGCCAGGTAGGGAGGCGAAGTCTACCCGGCCTGCGCCGCCTAGAGAGGCCAGTTGTACCCCGCTGGCGTCGGCAGCGATGCCAGGTCTACCCCAACGGTGTCGGATACGAAGGCCAGGTCTACCGCGTCGACGACTGCTAGGGAGGCCAGGTCTACCGCAACGGTGCCGGCAGGGAGGCCAGGTCTCCCCCGCTGGCGCCGGCAGAGATGCCAGGTCTACCCCGACCGCGCCGGCTACGAAGGACAGGTCTACCACGCCGGCGCCAGCTAGGGAGGCCAGGTCTACCCCGCTGGGGCCTACATGGAGGCCAAGTCTAACTCGCCGGTGCCGCTAGGGAAGCCAGGTCTACCACGCCGGCGTCGGCTAGGGAGGCCATGGCTATCCCGCAGGCACCGGCAAGGGAGGCAATGTCTACGCCTCCGACACCGGCTAGGGAGGCCAGGTCTACCCCGCCGGCCCCGGCAGAGAGGCCAGGTCTACCCCGGCGGCGCCGGCTACGAAGACCAGGTCTACTGCGCCGGCGCCAGCTAGGCAGGCCAGGTCTACCCCGCCGGCGCCGTCAGGGAGGCCAGGTCTAACTCGCCAGCGCCATCTAGGGAGGCCAGGTCTACGCCGCCCGTGCCGCCTTGGGAGGCCAGGTCTACCCCGCTGGCACCAGCTAGGGACGCCAGGTCTACCCCCCTGGTGCCGGCTTGGGAGGCCAGGTCTACCTCGCAGGTGCCGGCAGGGAGGCCAGGTCTACCCAGCCGGCGCCGGCTTGGGAAGCCAGGTCTATCCTGTCGGAGCCGGCTAGGAAGACAATGTATACGCAGCCAGCGCCAGCTAGGGAGGTCAGGTCTACACCACCGGCGTCGGCTTGGGAGGCCAGGACTACCATGCCAGCGCCGGCTAGGGATGCCAGGTCTACGCCGTTGACGTGGGCTAGGGAAGCCAGGTCTATCTCGCCAGCACCGGCTAGGGAGGCCAGGTCTACACCGCTAGCACCAGCTAGGGAGGACAGGTCTACCCGGCCGGCTCCGCCTAGAGAAGCCAGGTCTTCCCCGCTGGCACCGGCTTCGGAGACCAGCTCTACCCCGCCGGCGCCGGCTTGGTAGGCCAGGTCTACGCTGCCGCCGCCGTCTTGGGAAGCCAGGTATACGCAGCCGGCGCTGGCTTGGAAGGCCAGGTCTATCCCGCCGGCGCCGGCAGGGAGGCCAGGTCTACACCACCGGCGCCGGCTACGAAGGGCAGGTCTACGCCGCCGGCGCCGGCTTGGGAGGCCAGGTCTACGACTCCGGCGCCGGCGTGGAGGCCAGGTCTACCCCGACGGCGCCGGATAGGGAGTCCAGGTCTACCTCGCCGGCGCAGGATAGGGAGGCCAGGTCTACCCCGCATGTGCTGGCAGGGAGGCCAGGTCTGCCCTGCCGGCGCCAGCTAGGGAGGCGAAGTCTACCCGGCCGGCGACGCCTAGAGAAGCCAGTTGTACCCCGCTGGCGCCGGCAGAGAGGCCAGTTGTACCCCGCCGGCGCCGGAAGGGAGGCCAGATCTACCCTGCCGGTGCCGGGTAGGGAGGACAGGTCTACCGTCCGGCGCTGGGTAGGAAATCCAGGTCTAACCCGCCGGCGCCGGCAGGATGGTCAGGTCTTCCCTGCCAACGCCGGCTAGGGAGGCCAGGTCTACGCCGCCGGCGCTGGCTTGGGAGGCCAGGTCTATCCCGCGGGCGCCGGCTGGGAGGCCAGGTCTACCCTGCCGGCGCCGGCACAGAGGCCAGGACTAACTCACCGGCTCGAACTAGGGAGACCAGGTATACGCCACCGGCGCTGGCTAGGGAGGCCATGTCTACGCCACAGGCGCTGGCTTGGAAGGCCAGGTCTACCCCGCCGCCGCCGGCATGGAGACCAGGTCTACACCGCCGGCGCCGGCTACGGATGCCAGGTCTACCCCGCGGCGCCGTCTTGGGAGGCCCGGTCTACGAGTCCGGCGCCAGCAGGGAGGCCAGGTCTACCCCACCTGCGACAGCTACGGAGGCCAGGTCTACACCACCGGAACTGGCTTGGGAGGCCAGGTCTACTCAGGCGGCGCCGGCTAGGGAGGCAATGTGTACGCCGCGGACGCCAGCTATGGAGGCCAGGTCTACGTCGCCGTCACCGGCTTGGGAGGCCAGGTCTACCCCGCTGGTGCCGGCAAGGGAGGCCAGGTCTACCATGCCGGCGCCGGCTAGGGAGGCCAGGTCTAACCCGCGGGCACCAGCTGCGAGGCCAGGTCTACCCCGCTGGCGCCGGTTAGGGAGGCCAAGTCTACGCTGCCGAAGCCGGCTAGGGAGGACAGGTCTACGCTGCCGGCGCCGGCTAGGGAGGCCAGGTCTACCCCCCTGGAGCCTGCTTGGGAGGCCAGGTCTACCCCGCCGGCGCCGGCTACGGAGGCCAAGTCTACCCCGCCGGCGCCGGCTAGAGAGGCCACGGCTATCCCGCAGGCACCGGCAAGGGAGGCGATGTCTACGCCTCTGATGCCGGCTTGGGAGGCCAGGTCTACCCCGCCGGCGCCGGCAGGGAGGCCAGATCTACCCCGACGGCGCCGGCTACGGAGTCCAGGTCTACCCCTCCAGCGACGGTAGGGAAGCCAGGTCTACCCCGCTGGCGCCGGCTAGGGAGGCCAAGTCTACCCCGCTGGTGCCGGCAAGGGAGGCCAGCTCTACCATGCCGGCGCCGGCTAGGGAGGCCAGGTCTACCCCGCGGGCGCCAGCTGCGAGGCCAGGTCTACCCCGCTGGCGCCGGTTAGGGAGGCCAAGTCTACGCCGCCGAAGCCGGCTAGGGAGGCCAGGTCTACACTGCCGGCGCCGGCTAGGGAGGCCAGGTTTACCCCGCCGGCGCTGGCTACGGAGGCCAAGTCTACCCCGTGGCGCCGGCTAAGGAGGCCATATCTACCCCGACGGCACCGGCTAGGAAGACAATGTATACGTAGCTGGCGCCAGCTAGGGAGGTCAGGTCTACGGTGCTGGCGCCGGCTTGGGAGGCCAGGTTTACCCCGCCGGCGGCGGCTAGGGTGTCTATGTCTACGCCGGCGACACCGGCTAGGGAGGCCAGGTCTACACCGCTGGCGCCAGCTAGGGAGGCCAGGTCTACGGTGCCGGCGCCAGCTAGGGAGGCCAGGTCTACGGTGCCGGCGCCGGCTTGGAGGCCAGGTCTACCCCGCAGGCGCCGGCTAGGGATGCCATGTCTACCCCGCCGGCGCCGGCTTGGGTACCAGGTATACTATACCGGCGCCGGTTAGGGAGGCCAGGTCTACACCGCTGGTGCCGGCTAGGAAGGCCAGGTCTACCCCGCCAGCGCCGGCTTGGGAGTCCAGGTCTACTATACCGGCGCTGGCTAGGGAGGCAGTGTGTACGCCGTTGACGCCGGCTAGGGAGGCCAGGTCTATCCTGCTGGTGCCGGCTTGTGAGGCCAGGTCTACCGTGCCGGCGCCGGCTAGGGAGGCCAGGTCTACCCTGCCGGCGCCGGCACGGAGGCCAGGTCTAACTCACCGGCTCGAACTGGGGAGACCAGGTATACGCCGCCGGCGCTGGCTTGGAAGGCCAGGTCTACCCCGCCAACGCCGGCAGGGAGGCCATGTCTACGCCACCGGCGCCGGCAGGGAGGCCAGGTCTTCCTTACCGGCGACGGCAGGGTGTCCACGTCTACCAGGCCGGCGCTGGCTAGGGACGGAATGTCTATGCCGCCGACGCTGGCTAGGGAGGCCAGTCCTACGATGCCGGCGCCAGCTTGGGAGCCCAGGTCTACCCCGCTGGCGCCAGCTTGGGAGGCCAGGTCTACCCTGCCGGCGCCGGCTATGGAGGCCAGTTCTACCCCGCCGGCGCCGGCAGGGAGTCCAGGTCTACCCCGCCGGCGCCAGCTAGGGAGGCCAGGTCTATCCTGCCAGTGCCGGCTAGGAAGACAATGTATACGCAGCCGGTGCCAGCTAAGGAGGCCAGGTCTTCCCCGCTGGCGCGGGCTAGGTTGGCCAGGTCTACCCCGCCGGCGCCGGCAGGTAGGCCAAGTCTAACTCGCCCGTGCCGGCTAGGGAAGCCAGGTCTACCCCGCCGGCGTCGGCTAGGGAGGCCACGGCTATCCCGCAGGCACCGGCAAGGGAGGCGATGTCTACGCCTCTGATGCCGGCTTGGGAGGCCAGGTCTACCCCGCTGGTGCCGGCAAGGGAGGCCAGGTCTACCATGCCGGCGCCGGCTAGGGAGGCCAGGTCTACCCCGCGGGCGCCAGCTGCGAGGCCAGGTCTACCCCGCTGGCGCCGGTTAGGGAGGCCAAGTCTACGCCGCCGAAGCCGGCTAGGGAGGACAGGTCTACGCTGCCGGCGCCGGCTAGGGAGGCCAGGTCTACCCCCCTGGCGCCTGCTTGGGAGGCCAGGTCTACCCCGCCGGTGCCGGCTACGGAGGCCAAGTCTACCCCGCCGGCGCCGGCTAGGGAGGCCACGGCTATCCCGCAGGCACCGGCAAGGGAGGCGATGTCTACGCCTCTGATGCCGGCTTGGGAGGCCAGGTCTACCCCGCCGGCGCCGGCAGGGAGGCCAGGTCTACCCCGACGGCGCCGGCTACGGAGTCCAGGTCTACCCCTCCAGCGACGGTAGGGAAGCCAGGTCTACCCCGCTGGCGCCGGCTAGGGAGGCCAAGTCTACCCCGCTGGTGCCGGCAAGGGAGGCCAGGTCTACCCCGCCGGCGCCGGCTTGGGTACCAGGTATACTATACCGGCGCCGGTTAGGGAGGCCAGGTCTACACCGCTGGTTACGGCTAGGAAGGCCAGGTCTACCCCGCCAGCGCCGTCAGGGAGGCCAGGTCTATCCCGCGGGCGCCGGCTAGGAAGACAATGTATACGCATCAGGCGCCAGCTGGGGAGGCCAGGTCTACACCGCAGGCGCAAGCTTGGGAGGCCAGGTCTACCCCGCCAACGCCGGCAGGGAGGCCATGTCTACGCCACCGGCGCCGGCAGGGTGGCCAGGTCTTCCTTACCGGCGACGGCAGGGTGTCCACGTCTACCAGGCCGGTGCTGGCTAGGGAGGGAATGTCTACGCCGCCGACGCTGGCTAGGGAGGCCAGTCCTACGATGCCGGCGCCAGCTTGGGAGCCAAGGTCTACCCCACTGGCGCCAGCTTGGGAGGCCAGGTCTACCATGCCGGCGCCGGCTAGGGAGGCCAGGTCTACCCCGCGGGCGCCAGCTGCGAGGCCAGGTCTACCCCGCTGGCGCCGGTTAGGGAGGCCAAGTCTACGCCGCCGAAGCCGGCTAGGGAGGCCAGGTCTACACTGCCGGCGCCGGCTAGGGAGGCCAGGTTTACCCCCGCCGGCGCTGGCTACGGAGGCCAAGTCTACCCCGTGGCGCCGGCTAAGGAGGCCATATCTACCCCGACGGCACCGGCTAGGAAGACAATGTATACGTAGCTGGCGCCAGCTAGGGAGGTCAGGTCTACGGTGCTGGCGCCGGCTTGGGAGGCCAGGTTTACCCCGCCGGCGGCGGCTAGGGTGTCTATGTCTACGCCGGCGACACCGGCTAGGGAGGCCAGGTCTACACCGCTGGCGCCAGCTAGGGAGGCCAGGTCTACGGTGCCGGCGCCAGCTAGGGAGGCCAGGTCTACGGTGCCGGCGCCGGCTTGGAGGCCAGGTCTACCCCGCAGGCGCCGGCTAGGGATGCCATGTCTACCCCGCCGGCGCCGGCTTGGGTACCAGGTATACTATACCGGCGCCGGTTAGGGAGGCCAGGTCTACACCGCTGGTGCCGGCTAGGAAGGCCAGGTCTACCCCGCCAGCGCCGGCTTGGGAGTCCAGGTCTACTATACCGGCGCTGGCTAGGGAGGCAGTGTGTACGCCGTTGACGCCGGCTAGGGAGGCCAGGTCTATCCTGCTGGTGCCGGCTTGTGAGGCCAGGTCTACCGTGCCGGCGCCGGCTAGGGAGGCCAGGTCTACCCTGCCGGCGCCGGCACGGAGGCCAGGTCTAACTCACCGGCTCGAACTGGGGAGACCAGGTATACGCCGCCGGCGCTGGCTTGGAAGGCCAGGTCTACCCCGCCAACGCCGGCAGGGAGGCCATGTCTACGCCACCGGCGCCGGCAGGGAGGCCAGGTCTTCCTTACCGGCGACGGCAGGGTGTCCACGTCTACCAGGCCGGCGCTGGCTAGGGACGGAATGTCTATGCCGCCGACGCTGGCTAGGGAGGCCAGTCCTACGATGCCGGCGCCAGCTTGGGAGCCCAGGTCTACCCCGCTGGCGCCAGCTTGGGAGGCCAGGTCTACCCTGCCGGCGCCGGCTATGGAGGCCAGTTCTACCCCGCCGGCGCCGGCAGGGAGTCCAGGTCTACCCCGCCGGCGCCAGCTAGGGAGGCCAGGTCTATCCTGCCAGTGCCGGCTAGGAAGACAATGTATACGCAGCCGGTGCCAGCTAAGGAGGCCAGGTCTTCCCCGCTGGCGCGGGCTAGGTTGGCCAGGTCTACCCCGCCGGCGCCGGCAGGTAGGCCAAGTCTAACTCGCCCGTGCCGGCTAGGGAAGCCAGGTCTACCCCGCCGGCGTCGGCTAGGGAGGCCACGGCTATCCCGCAGGCACCGGCAAGGGAGGCGATGTCTACGCCTCTGATGCCGGCTTGGGAGGCCAGGTCTACCCCGCTGGTGCCGGCAAGGGAGGCCAGGTCTACCATGCCGGCGCCGGCTAGGGAGGCCAGGTCTACCCCGCGGGCGCCAGCTGCGAGGCCAGGTCTACCCCGCTGGCGCCGGTTAGGGAGGCCAAGTCTACGCCGCCGAAGCCGGCTAGGGAGGACAGGTCTACGCTGCCGGCGCCGGCTAGGGAGGCCAGGTCTACCCCCCTGGCGCCTGCTTGGGAGGCCAGGTCTACCCCGCCGGTGCCGGCTACGGAGGCCAAGTCTACCCCGCCGGCGCCGGCTAGGGAGGCCACGGCTATCCCGCAGGCACCGGCAAGGGAGGCGATGTCTACGCCTCTGATGCCGGCTTGGGAGGCCAGGTCTACCCCGCCGGCGCCGGCAGGGAGGCCAGGTCTACCCCGACGGCGCCGGCTACGGAGTCCAGGTCTACCCCTCCAGCGACGGTAGGGAAGCCAGGTCTACCCCGCTGGCGCCGGCTAGGGAGGCCAAGTCTACCCCGCTGGTGCCGGCAAGGGAGGCCAGGTCTACCCCGCCGGCGCCGGCTTGGGTACCAGGTATACTATACCGGCGCCGGTTAGGGAGGCCAGGTCTACACCGCTGGTTACGGCTAGGAAGGCCAGGTCTACCCCGCCAGCGCCGTCAGGGAGGCCAGGTCTATCCCGCGGGCGCCGGCTAGGAAGACAATGTATACGCATCAGGCGCCAGCTGGGGAGGCCAGGTCTACACCGCAGGCGCAAGCTTGGGAGGCCAGGTCTACCCCGCCAACGCCGGCAGGGAGGCCATGTCTACGCCACCGGCGCCGGCAGGGTGGCCAGGTCTTCCTTACCGGCGACGGCAGGGTGTCCACGTCTACCAGGCCGGTGCTGGCTAGGGAGGGAATGTCTACGCCGCCGACGCTGGCTAGGGAGGCCAGTCCTACGATGCCGGCGCCAGCTTGGGAGCCAAGGTCTACCCCACTGGCGCCAGCTTGGGAGGCCAGGTCTACCCTGCCGGCGCCGGCTATGGAGGCCAGTTCTATCCCGCCGGCGCCGGCAGGGAGTCCAGGTCTACCCCTCCGGCGCCAGCTAGGGAGGCAAGGTCAATCCCGCAAGTGCCGGCTAGGAAGACAATGTATACGCAGCCGGTGCCAGCTAGGGAGGCCAGGTCTTCCCCACTGGCGCGGGCTAGGTTGGCCAGGTCTACCCCGCCGGCGCCGGCAGGTAGGCCAAGTCTAACTCGCCCGTGCCGGCTAGGGAAGCCAGGTCTACCCCGCCGGCGTCGGCTAGGGAGGCCACGGCTATCCCGCAGGCACCGGCAAGGGAGGCGATGTCTACGCCTCTGATGCCGGCTTGGGAGGCCAGGTCTACCCCGCTGGTGCCGGCAAGGGAGGCCAGGTCTACCATGCCGGCGCCGGCTAGGGAGGCCAGTTCTACCCCGCGGGCACCAGCTGCGAGGCCAGGTCTACCCCGCTGGCGCCGGTTAGGGAGGCCAAGTCTACGCCGCCGAAGCCGGCTAGGGAGGACAGGTCTACGATGCCGGCGCCGGCTAGGGAGGCCAGGTCTACCCCCCTGGCGCCTGCTTGGGAGGCCAGGTCTACCCCGCCGGCGCCGGCTACGGAGGCCAAGTCTACCCCGCCGGCGCCGGCTAGGGAGGCCACGGCTATCCCGCAGGCACTGGCAAGGGAGGCGATGTCTACGCCTCTGATGCCGGCTTGGGAGGCCAGGTCTACCCCGCCGGCGCCGGCAGGGAGGCCAGGTCTACCCCGACGGCGCCGGCTACGGAGTCCAGGTCTACCCCTCCAGCGACGGTAGGGAAGCCAGGTCTACCCCGCTGACGCCGGCAAGGGAGTCCAGGTCTACCATGCCGGCGCCGGCTAGGGAGGCCAGGTCTACCCCGCGGGCGCCAGCTGCGAGGCCAGGTCTACCCCGCTGGCGCCGGTTAGGGAGGCCAAGTCTACGCCGCCGAAGCCGGCTAGGGAGGCCAGGTCTACGCTGCCGGTGCCGGTTAGGGAGGCCAAGTCTACGCCGCCGAAGCCGGCTAGGGAGGACAGGTCTACGCTGCCGGCGCCGGCTAGGGAGGCCAGGTCTACCCCCCTGGCGCCTGCTTGGGAGGCCAGGTCTACCCCGCCGGCGCCGGCAGGGAGTCCAGGTCTACCCCGCCGGCGCCAGCTAGGGAGGCAAGGTCAATCCCGCCAGTGCCGGCTAGGAAGACAATGTATACGCAGCCGGTGCCAGCTAGGGAGGCCAGGTCTTCCCCGCTGGCGCGGGATAGGTTGGCCAGGTCTACCCCGCCGGCGCCGGCAGGTAGGCCAAGTCTAACTCGCCCGTGCCGGCTAGGGAAGCCAGGTCTACCCCGCCGGCGTCGGCTAGGGAGGCCACGGCTATCCCGCAGGCACCGGCAAGGGAGGCGATGTCTACGCCTCTGATGCCGGCTTGGGAGGCCAGGTCTACCCCGCTGGTGCTGGCAAGGGAGGCCAGGTCTACCATGCCGGCGCCGGCTAGGGAGGCCAGGTCTACCCCGCGGGCGCCAGCTGCGAGGCCAGGTCTACCCCGCTGGCGCCGGTTAGGGAGGCCAAGTCTACGCCGCCGAAGCCGGCTAGGGAGGACAGGTCTACGCTGCCGGCGCCGGCTAGGGAGGCCAGGTCTACCCCCCTGGCGCCTGCTTGGGAGGCCAGGTCTACCCCGCCGACGCCGGCTACGGAGGCCAAGTCTACCCCGCTGGCGCCGGATAGGGAGGCCACGGCTATCCCGCAGGCACCGGCAAGGGAGGCGATGTCTACGCCTCTGATGCCGGCTTGGGAGGCCAGGTCTACCCCGCCGGCGCCGGCAGGGAGGCCAGGTCTACCCCGACGGCGCCGGCTACGGAGTCCAGGTCTACCCCTCCAGCGAAGGTAGGGAAGCCAGGTCTACCCCGGTGGCGCCGGCTAGGGAGGCCAAGTCTACCCCGCTGGTGCCGGCAAGGGAGGCCAGCTCTACCATGCCGGCGCCGGCTAGGGAGGCCAGGTCTACCCCGCGGGCGCCAGCTGCGAGGCCAGGTCTACCCCGCTGGCGCCGGTTAGGGAGGCCAAGTCTACGCCGCCGAAGCCGGCTAGGGAGGCCAGGTCTACGCTGCCGGCGCCGGCTAGGGAGGCCAGGTCTACCCCCCTGGCGCCTGCTTGGGAGGCCAGGTCTACCCCGTCGGCGCCGGCTAAGGAGGCCATATCTACCGCGACGGCACCGGCTAGGAAGACAATGTATACGTAGCTGGCGCCGGCTATGGAGGCCAGGTGTACGCCGCCGACGCCGGCTTGGGAGGCCAGGTCTACGCCACCGTCTCCGGCTTGGGAGGCCAGGTCTACGCCGCCGGCGCCGGCAGGGATGCCAGGTCTACCCCGCCGGCCCCGGCAGGGAGGCCAGGTCTACGCCGACAGCGCCGGCCAGGGAGGCAATGTCTACATCGCCGACGCTGGCTAGGGAGGCCAGGTCTACCCAGACGGCGCCGGCTTGGGAGGCCAGGTCCACCACGCTGGCGCGGCTAGGGAGGCCAAGTCTACCTCGCCCTACCCGGATAGGGAGGCCAGGTCTATCCCGCCGGTGCAGGCTAGGAAGACAATGAATACACCGCCTGCGCCAGCTAGGGGGGCCAGGTCTACCCCGCTGGTGCCGGTTAGCGAAGCCAGGTCTACCCGGCCTGCGCCGCCTAGAGAGGCCAGGTATTCGCCGCCGGTGCCGGATAGGGGAGCCAGTTCTATCTCGCAGGCACAGGCTAGGAAGACAATGTCTACGCCGCCGGCGCCGGCTTGTGAGTCAGGTCTACCATGCCGTCGCCAGCTAGGGAGGCCAGTTCTACCCCGCCGACGCCGGCTAGGAAGACAATGTATACGCAGCCGGCGCCAGCTAGGGAGGCCAGGTCTACACCACCGGTGCCGGCTTGGGAGGCCAGGACTACCATGCCAGCACCGGCTTGGGAGGCCAGGTCTATGCCGCCGGTGCCAGCTTGGGAGGCCAGGTCTACCCCGCCGGCGCCGGCAGGGAGGCCAGGTCTACCACGCCAGCGCCGGCTAGGGAGCCCAGGTCTACCCCGCCGGCGCTGGCTACGGAGGCCAGGATTATCCCGCCGGCGC
The DNA here is from genome assembly GCF_026419915.1 of Harpia harpyja. NCBI lineage: Eukaryota > Metazoa > Chordata > Aves > Accipitriformes > Accipitridae > Harpia > Harpia harpyja. The sequence goes on along the minus strand of NC_068953.1, from coordinate 42,266,323 downwards.
CGGCTAGGTAGACAATGTATACGCAGCCGGCGCCAGCTAGGGAGGCCAGGTCTACAACACCGGCGCCAGCTTGGGAGGCCAGGACTACCATGCCAGCACCGGCTAGGGAGGCCAGGTCTACGCTGCCGGCACAGGTTTGGGAGGCCAGGTCTATACTGCCGGCGCCGGCAGGGAGGCCAAGTCTACCCGACCTGCGCCGTCTAGGGAGGCAATGTCTACGCCGCCGACACGGGCTAGGGAGGCCAGGTCTATGCCACCAGCGCCGGCTTGGGAGGCCAGGTCTAATATCCCGCCGCCGGCAGGGAGGCTACGTCTTCCTTGTCGGCGCCGGCTAGGGAGGCCAGACCTACCCTGCCGGCGCCGGCTAGGGAGGAAATGTCTATGCCGCCGACGCCGGCTAGGGTGGCCAGGTCTATGACACTGGCGCCGGCAGGGAGGCCAGGACTACGCCGCCGGCACCAGCTAGGGAGGCCAGCTCTACGACGTCGGCGCCGGCTTGGGAGGCCAGACCTACCCCGCCGGCGCCGGCTAAGGAGGCCAAGTCTACCCCGCCGGCGCCGGCTAGGGAGGCCAGGTCTATGACACTGGCGCCGGCAGGGAGGCCAGGACTACGCCGCCGGCACCGGCTAGGGAGGCCAGCTCTACGACGTCGGCGCCGGCTTGGGAGGCCAGCTCTACGACGTCGGCGCCGGCTTGGGAGGCCAGGTCTACCCCGCCGGCGCCGGCTACGGAGGCCAAGTCTACCCCGCCGGCGCCGGCTAGGGAGGCCATGGCTATCCCGCAGGCACCGGCAAGGGAGGCGATGTCTACGCCTCTGATGCCGGCTTGGGAGGCCAGGTCTACCCCGCTGGCGCCGGCAGGGAGGCCAGGTCTATGACGCTGGCGCCGGGTTTGGAGGCCAGGTCTAGCCCGCCGGCGCCGGCTAGCGAGGCAATGTCTATGACGCCAGCGCCGGCTAGGGAGGCCAGGTCTACCATACCGGCGCCGGCTAGGGAGGCCAGGTCTACCCCGCCGGCGCCGGCTTGGGAGGCCAGGTCTAATATCCCGCCGCCAGCAGGGAGGCTACGTCTTCCTTGTCGGCGCCGGCTAGGGAGGCCAGACCTACCCTGCCGGCGCCGGCTAGGGAGGAAATGTCTATGCCGCCGACGCCGGCTAGGGTGGCCAGGTCTATGACACTGGCGCCGGCAGGGAGGCCAGGACTACGCCGCCGGCACCGGCTAGGGAGGCCAGCTCTACGACGTCGGCGCCGGCTTGGGAGGCCAGGTCTACCCCGCCGGCGCCGGCTACGGAGGCCAAGTCTACCCCGCCGGCGCCGGCTAGGGAGGCCACGGCTATCCCGCAGGCACCGGCAAGGGAGGCGATGTCTACGCCTCTGATGCCGGCTTGGGAGGCCAGGTCTACCCCGCCGGCGCCGGCAGGGAGGCCAGGTCTACCCCGACGGCGCTGGCTACGGAGTCCAGGTCTACCCCTCCAGCGACGGTAGGGAAGCCAGGTCTACCCCGCTGGCGCCGGCTAGGGAGGCCAAGTCTACCCCGCTGGTGCCGGCAAGGGAGGCCAGCTCTACCATGCCGGCGCCGGCTAGGGAGGCCAGGTCTACCCCGCGGGCGCCAGCTGCGAGGCCAGGTCTACCCCGCTGGCGCCGGTTAGGGAGGCCAAGTCTACGCCGCCGAAGCCGGCTAGGGAGGCCAGGTCTACGCTGCCGGCGCCGGCTAGGGAGGCCAGGTCTACCCCCCTGGCGCCTGCTTGGGAGGCCAGGTCTACCCCGCCGGCGCCGGCTACGGAGGCCAAGTCTACCCCGTCGGCGCCGGCTAAGGAGGCCATATCTACCGCGACGGCACCGGCTAGGAAGACAATGTATACGTAGCTGGCGCCGGCTATGGAGGCCAGGTGTACGCCGCCGACGCCGGCTTGGGAGGCCAGGTCTACGCCACCGTCTCCGGCTTGGGAGGCCAGGTCTACGCCGCCGGCGCCGGCAGGGATGCCAGGTCTACCCCGCCGGCCCCGGCAGGGAGGCCAGGTCTACGCCGACAGCGCCGGCCAGGGAGGCAATGTCTACATCGCCGACGCTGGCTAGGGAGGCCAGGTCTACCCAGATGGCGCCGGCTAGGGAGGCCAGGTCTACCCCCCTGGCGCCTGCTTGGGAGGCCAGGTCTACCCCGCCGGCGCCGGCAGGGAGTCCAGGTCTACCCCGCCGGTGCCAGCTAGGGAGGCCAGGTCTTCCCCGCTGGCGCGGGCTAGGTTGGCCAGGTCTACCCCGCCGGCGCCGGCAGGTAGGCCAAGTCTAACTCGCCCGTGCCGGCTAGGGAAGCCAGGTCTACCCCGCCGGCGTCGGCTAGGGAGGCCACGGCTATCCCGCAGGCACCGGCAAGGGAGGCGATGTCTACGCCTCTGATGCCGGCTTAGGAGGCCAGGTCTACCCCGCTGGTGCCGGAAAGGGAGGCCAGGTCTACCATGCCGGCGCCGGCTAGGGAGGCCAGGTCTACCCCGCGGGCGCCAGCTGCGAGGCCAGGTCTACCCCGCTGGCGCCGGTTAGGGAGGCCAAGTCTACGCCGCCGAAGCCGGCTAGGGAGGACAGGTCTACGCTGCCGGCGCCGGCTAGGGAGGCCAGGTCTACCCCCCTGGCGCCTGCTTGGGAGGCCAGGTCTACCCCGCCGGCGCCGGCTACGGAGGCCAAGTCTACCCCGACGGCGCCGGCTACGGAGTCCAGGTCTACCCCTCCAGCGACGGTAGGGAAGCCAGGTCTACCCCGCTGGCGCCGGCTAGGGAGGCCAAGTCTACCCCGCTGGTGCCGGTAAGGGAGGCCAGGTCTACCATGCCGGCGCCGTCTAGGGAGGCCAGGTCTACCCCGCGGGCGCCAGCTGCGAGGCCAGGTCTACCCCGCTGGCGCCGGTTAGGGAGGCCAAGTCTACGCCGCCGAAGCCGGCTAGGGAGGCCAGGTCTACGCTGCCAGTGCCGGCTAGGGAGGCCAGGTCTACCCCCCTGGCGCCTGCTTGGGAGGCCAGGTCTACCCCGCCGGCGCCGGCTACGGAGGCCAAGTCTACCCCCTCGGCGCCGGCTAAGGAGGCCATATCTACCGAGACGGCACCGGCTAGGAAGACAATGTATACGTAGCTGGCGCCGGCTATGGAGGCCAGGTGTACGCCGCCGACGCCGGCTTGGGAGGCCAGGTCTACGCCACCGTCTCCGGCTTGGGAGGCCAGGTCTACGCCGCCGGCGCCGGCAGGGATGCCAGGTCTACCCCGCCGGCCCCGGCAGGGAGGCCAGGTCTACGCCGACAGCGCCGGCCAGGGAGGCAATGTCTACATCGCCGACGCTGGCTAGGGAGGCCAGGTCTACCCAGACGGCGCCGGCTTGGGAGGCCAGGTCCACCACGCTGGCGCGGCTAGGGAGGCCAAGTCTACCTCGCCCTACCCGGATAGGGAGGCCAGGTCTATCCCGCCGGTGCAGGCTAGGAAGACAATGAATACACCGCCTGCGCCAGCTAGGGGGGCCAGGTCTACCCCGCTGGTGCCGGTTAGCGAAGCCAGGTCTACCCGGCCTGCGCCGCCTAGAGAGGCCAGGTATTCGCCGCCGGTGCCGGATAGGGGAGCCAGTTCTATCTCGCAGGCACAGGCTAGGAAGACAATGTCTATGCCGCCGGCGCCGGCTTGTGAGTCAGGTCTACCATGCCGTCGCCAGCTAGGGAGGCCAGTTCTACCCTGCCGACGCCGGCTAGGAAGACAATGTATACGCAGCCGGCGCCAGCTAGGGAGGCCAAGTCTACACCACCGGTGCCGGCTTGGGAGGCCAGGACTACCATGCCAGCACCGGCTTGGGAGGCCAGGTCTACGCCGCCGGTGCCAGCTTGGGAGGCCAGGTCTACCCCGCCGGCGCCGGCAGGGAGGCCAGGTCTACCACGCCAGCGCCGGCTAGGGAGCCCAGGTCTACCCCGCCGGCGCTGGCTACGGAGGCCAGGATTATCCCGCCGGCGCCGGCTAGGTAGACAATGTATACGCAGCCGGCGCCAGCTAGGGAGGCCAGGTCTACAACACCGGCGCCAGCTTGGGAGGCCAGGACTACCATGCCAGCACCGGCTAGGGAGGCCAGGTCTACGCTGCCGGCACAGGTTTGGGAGGCCAGGTCTATACTGCCGGCGCCGGCAGGGAGGCCAAGTCTACCCGACCTGCGCCGTCTAGGGAGGCAATGTCTACGCCGCCGACACGGGCTAGGGAGGCCAGGTCTATGCCACCAGCGCCGGCTTGGGAGGCCAGGTCTAATATCCCGCCGCCGGCAGGGAGGCTACGTCTTCCTTGTCGGCGCCGGCTAGGGAGGCCAGACCTACCCTGCCGGCGCCGGCTAGGGAGGAAATGTCTATGCCGCCGACGCCGGCTAGGGTGGCCAGGTCTATGACACTGGCGCCGGCAGGGAGGCCAGGACTACGCCGCCGGCACCGGCTAGGGAGGCCAGCTCTACGACGTCGGCGCCGGCTTGGGAGGCCAGGTCTACCCCGCCGGCGCCGGCTACGGAGGCCAAGTCTACCCCGCCGGCGCCGGCTAGGGAGGCCACGGCTATCCCGCAGGCACCGGCAAGGGAGGCGATGTCTACGCCTCTGATGCCGGCTTGGGAGGCCAGGTCTACCCCGCCGGCGCCGGCAGGGAGGCCAGGTCTATGACGCTGGCGCCGGGTTTGGAGGCCAGGTCTAGCCCGCCGGCGCCGGCTAGCGAGGCAATGTCTATGACGCCAGCGCCGGCTAGGGAGGCCAGGTCTACCATACCGGCGCCGGCTAGGGAGGCCAGGTCTACCCCGCCGGCGCCGGCTTGGGAGGCCAGGTCTACCATACCGGCGCTGGCTACGGAGGCCAGGTCTACCCCGCCGGCGCCGGCATGGGAGGCCATGTCTAACCTGCCGGCGCCGGCAGGGAGTCCAGGTCTACCCCGCCGGCGCCGGCTACGGAGGCCAGATCTACCCCGCCGGCGCCGACTAGGGAGGCCAGGTCTACGCCACCGGCAGGGAGTCCAGGTCCACACCCCCGTCGCCGGATAAGGAGGCCAGGTCTATCCCGCCGGCGCCGGCTACAGAGGACATGTGTACCCCGCCGGCGCCGGCTAGGGAGGCCAGGTCTATGATGCCTGCACCAGCTTTGGAGGCCAGGTCTACGCCGCCGGCAACGGCTAGCGAGGCAATATCTATGACGCCGACAAATGCCAGGGAGGCCAGGTCTATGACGCCGGCGCCCGCTAGCGATGCAATGTCTATGATGCCGACGACGGCTAGGCAGCCCAGATCTACGCCGCCGGCGCCGGCTAGGGAGGCCAGGTCTATGACGCCTGCACCGGCTTGGGAGGCCAGGTCTACCCCGCCGGCGCCGGCAGGGAGGCCAGGTCTACCACGCCAGCGCCGGATATGGAGGGAGCTCTACCACGCCGGCGCCGGCTAAGGAGTCCATGTATACCCCGCTGGCGCCGGCTTGGGAGGCCAGGTCTACTATACCGGCGCCGGCTAGGGAGGCCAGTTCTACGCCGCCGGCGCCGGCTTGGGAGGCCAGGTCTACACCGCTGACGCCGGCAGGGAGGCCAGGTCTACGCCGCTGGTGCCGGCTAGGGAGGCCAGGTCTATCCCGCCGGTGCCGGCTAGGAAGACAATGTATACGCAGCTGGCGCCACCTAGGGAGGCCAGGTCTACCCCATGGCTCCGGCTAGAGAGGTCAGGTCTATCCCGCCGGCGCCGGATAGGAAGACAATATCTACGCTGGTGGCGCCGGCTTGGGAGGCCAGGTCTACCCCGCCGGCGGTGGCGGGGAGGCCAGGTCTACCCCATGGCGCCGGATAGAGAGGTCAGGTCTACCCCGCCGGCGCCGGCGGGGAGGCCAATTCTACTCTACCGGTGCCAGCCCGGAGGCCAGGTCTTCCTTGCCGGCGCCAGCAGGGTGTCCAGGTGTACCCCAACGGCGCCGGCTAGTGAGGCCAGGTCTACCCCGCCGGCGCCGGCTATGGAGGCCATGTCTACGCTGCCGGCGCTGGCTTGGGAGGCGAGGATTACCTCGCCTGCGCCGGCTTGGTAGGCCCAGTCTACCCTGCCAACGCCGGAAGGGAGGCCACGTCTACCCTGCCGGTGCCGGGTAAGGAGGACAGGTCTACCGTCCGGCGCTGGGTAGGAAATCCAGGTCTAACCCGCCGGCGCCAGCAGGGTGGCCAGGTCTTCCCTGCCGATGCCGGCTAGGGAGGCCAGGTCTACGCCGCCGGCGCTGGCTTGGGAGGCCAGGTACACCCCGCGGGCGCCGGCTGGGAGGCCAGGTCTAACCGGCTGGCGCCGGCTAGGGAGGCCAAGTCTACCCCGCTGGCGCCGGCAAGGGAGGCAATGTCTACGCCGCCGAAGCCGGCTAGGGAGGCCAGGTCTACGCTGCCGGTGCCGGCTAGGGAGGCCAGGTCTACCCCGCTGGCGCCGGCTTGGGAGGCCAGGTCTAACATGCCAGCGCCGGCTAGGGAGCTCAGGTCTACCCCGCCGGCGCCGGCAGAGAGGCCAGGTCTACCCCGACGGCGCTGGCTACGAAGGCCAGGTCTACGTTGCCGGCGACGGTAGGGAAGCCAGGTCTACCCCGACGGCGCCGGCTACGGAGTCCAGGTCTACCCCTCCAGCGACGGTAGGGAAGCCAGGTCTACCCCGCTGGCGCCGGCTAGGGAGGCCAAGTCTACCCCGCTGGTGCCGGTAAGGGAGGCCAGGTCTACCATGCCGGCGCCGGATAGGGAGGCCAGGTCTACCCCGCGGGCGCCAGCTGCGAGGCCAGGTCTACCCCGCTGGCGCCGGTTAGGGAGGCCAAGTCTACGCCGCCGAAGCCGGCTAGGGAGGCCAGGTCTACGCTGCCAGTGCCGGCTAGGGAGGCCAGGTCTACCCCCCTGGCGCCTGCTTGGGAGGCCAGGTCTACCCCGCCGGCGCCGGCTACGGAGGCCAAGTCTACCCCCTCGGCGCCGGCTAAGGAGGCCATATCTACCGAGACGGCACCGGCTAGGAAGACAATGTATACGTAGCTGGCGCCGGCTATGGAGGCCAGGTGTACGCCGCCGACGCCGGCTTGGGAGGCCAGGTCTACGCCACCGTCTCCGGCTTGGGAGGCCAGGTCTACGCCGCCGGCGCCGGCAGGGATGCCAGGTCTACCCCGCCGGCCCCGGCAGGGAGGCCAGGTCTACGCCGACAGCGCCGGCCAGGGAGGCAATGTCTACATCGCCGACGCTGGCTAGGGAGGCCAGGTCTACCCAGACGGCGCCGGCTTGGGAGGCCAGGTCCACCACGCTGGCGCGGCTAGGGAGGCCAAGTCTACCTCGCCCTACCCGGATAGGGAGGCCAGGTCTATCCCGCCGGTGCAGGCTAGGAAGACAATGAATACACCGCCTGCGCCAGCTAGGGGGGCCAGGTCTACCCCGCTGGTGCCGGTTAGCGAAGCCAGGTCTACCCGGCCTGCGCCGCCTAGAGAGGCCAGGTATTCGCCGCCGGTGCCGGATAGGGGAGCCAGTTCTATCTCGCAGGCACAGGCTAGGAAGACAATGTCTATGCCGCCGGCGCCGGCTTGTGAGTCAGGTCTACCATGCCGTCGCCAGCTAGGGAGGCCAGTTCTACCCCGCCGACGCCGGCTTGGAAGACAATGTATACGCAGCCGGCGCCAGCTAGGGAGGCCAAGTCTACACCACCGGTGCCGGCTTGGGAGGCCAGGACTACCATGCCAGCACCGGCTTGGGAGGCCAGGTCTACGCCGCCGGTGCCAGCTTGGGAGGCCAGGTCTACCCCGCCGGCGCCGGCAGGGAGGCCAGGTCTACCACGCCAGCGCCGGCTAGGGAGCCCAGGTCTACCCCGCCGGCGCTGGCTACGGAGGCCAGGATTATCCCGCCGGCGCCGGCTAGGTAGACAATGTATACGCAGCCGGCGCCAGCTAGGGAGGCCAGGTCTACAACACCGGCGCCAGCTTGGGAGGCCAGGACTACCATGCCAGCACCGGCTAGGGAGGCCAGGTCTACGCTGCCGGCACAGGTTTGGGAGGCCAGGTCTATACTGCCGGCGCCGGCAGGGAGGCCAAGTGTACCCGACCTGCGCCGTCTAGGGAGGCAATGTCTACGCCGCCGACACGGGCTAGGGAAGCCAGGTCTATGCCACCAGCGCCGGCTTGGGAGGCCAGGTCTAATATCCCGCCGCCGGCAGGGAGGCTACGTCTTCCTTGTCGGCGCCGGCTAGGGAGGCCAGACCTACCCTGCCGGCGCCGGCTAGGGAGGAAATGTCTATGCCGCCGACGCCGGCTAGGGTGGCCAGGTCTATGACACTGGCGCCGGCAGGGAGGCCAGGACTACGCCGCCGGCACCGGCTAGGGAGGCCAGCTCTACGACGTCGGCGCCGGCTTGGGAGGCCAGGTCTACCCCGCCGGCGCCGGCTACGGAGGCCAAGTCTACCCCGCCGGCGCCGGCTAGGGAGGCCACGGCTATCCCGCAGGCACCGGCAAGGGAGGCGATGTCTACGCCTCTGATGCCGGCTTGGGAGGCCAGGTCTACCCCGCCGGCGCCGGCAGGGAGGCCAGGTCTATGACGCTGGCGCCGGGTTTGGAGGCCAGGTCTAGCCCGCCGGCGCCGGCTAGCGAGGCAATGTCTATGACGCCAGCGCCGGCTAGGGAGGCCAGGTCTACCATACCGGCGCCGGCTAGGGAGGCCAGGTCTACCCCGCCGGCGCCGGCTTGGGAGGCCAGGTCTACCATACCGGCGCTGGCTACGGAGGCCAGGTCTACCCCGCCGGCGCCGGCATGGGAGGCCATGTCTAACCTGCCGGCGCCGGCAGGGAGTCCAGGTCTACCCCGCCGGCGCCGGCTACGGAGGCCAGATCTACCCCGCCGGCGCCGACTAGGGAGGCCAGGTCTACGCCACCGGCAGGGAGTCCAGGTCCACACCCCCGTCGCCGGATAAGGAGGCCAGGTCTATCCCGCCGGCGCCGGCTACAGAGGACATGTGTACCCCGCCGGCGCCGGCTAGGGAGGCCAGGTCTATGATGCCTGCACCAGCTTTGGAGGCCAGGTCTACGCCGCCGGCAACGGCTAGCGAGGCAATATCTATGACGCCGACAAATGCCAGGGAGGCCAGGTCTATGACGCCGGCGCCCGCTAGCGATGCAATGTCTATGATGCCGACGACGGCTAGGCAGCCCAGATCTACGCCGCCGGCGCCGGCTAGGGAGGCCAGGTCTATGACGCCTGCACCAGCTTGGGAGGCCAGGTCTACCCCGCCGGCGCCGGCAGGGAGGCCAGGTCTACCACGCCAGCGCCGGATATGGAGGGAGCTCTACCACGCCGGCGCCGGCTAAGGAGTCCATGTATACCCCGCTGGCGCCGGCTTGGGAGGCCAGGTCTACTATACCGGCGCCGGCTAGGGAGGCCAGTTCTACGCCGCCGGCGCCGGCTTGGGAGGCCAGGTCTACACCGCTGGCGCCGGCAGGGAGGCCAGGTCTACGCCGCTGGTGCCGGCTAGGGAGGCCAGGTCTATCCCGCCGGTGCCGGCTAGGAAGACAATGTATACGCAGCTGGCGCCACCTAGGGAGGCCAGGTCTACCCCATGGCTCCGGCTAGAGAGGTCAGGTCTATCCCGCCGGCGCCGGATAGGAAGACAATATCTACGCTGGTGGCGCCGGCTTGGGAGGCCAGGTCTACCCCGCCGGCGGTGGCGGGGAGGCCAGGTCTACCCCATGGCGCCGGATAGAGAGGTCAGGTCTACCCCGCCGGCGCCGGCGGGGAGGCCAATTCTACTCTACCGGTGCCAGCCCGGAGGCCAGGTCTTCCTTGCCGGCGCCAGCAGGGTGTCCAGGTGTACCCCAACGGCGCCGGCTAGTGAGGCCAGGTCTACCCCGCCGGCGCCGGCTATGGAGGCCATGTCTACGCTGCCGGCGCTGGCTTGGGAGGCGAGGATTACCTCGCCTGCGCCGGCTTGGTAGGCCCAGTCTACCCTGCCAACGCCGGAAGGGAGGCCACGTCTACCCTGCCGGTGCCGGGTAAGGAGGACAGGTCTACCGTCCGGCGCTGGGTAGGAAATCCAGGTCTAACCCGCCGGCGCCAGCAGGGTGGCCAGGTCTTCCCTGCCGATGCCGGCTAGGGAGGCCAGGTCTACGCCGCCGGCGCTGGCTTGGGAGGCCAGGTACACCCCGCGGGCGCCGGCTGGGAGGCCAGGTCTAACCAGCTGGCGCCGGCTAGGGAGGCCAAGTCTACCCCGCTGGCGCCGGCAAGGGAGGCAATGTCTACGCCGCCGAAGCCGGCTAGGGAGGCCAGGTCTACGCTGCCGGTGCCGGCTAGGGAGGCCAGGTCTACCCCGCTGGCGCCGGCTTGGGAGGCCAGGTCTAACATGCCAGCGCCGGCTAGGGAGCTCAGGTCTACCCCGCCGGCGCCGGCAGAGAGGCCAGGTCTACCCCGACGGCGCTGGCTACGAAGGCCAGGTCTACGCTGCCGGCTCCGGCTAGGGAGGCCAGGTCTACCGCGCCAGCGCTGGCAGGGAGGCCAGGTCTACACCGCCGGCGCCGGCGAGTGAGGAAATGTGTGCGCCGCTGACGCCGGCTAGGGAGGCCAGGTCTACCCCGACGGCGCCTGATAGGGAATCCAGGTCTACTTCGCCGGCGCCGGATAGGGAGGCCAGGTCTACCCCGCATGTGCCGGCAGGGAGGCCAGGTCTGCCCCGCCGGCGCCAGCTAGGGAGGCGAAGTCTACCCAGCCGGCGCCGCTTAGAGAGGCCAGTTGTACCCCGCTGGCGCCGGCAGGGAGGCCACGTCTACCACGCTGGCGTGGCTAGGGAGGCCAGGTCTACATCGCCGGCGCCGGATAGGGAGGCCAGGTCTATGCCGCCAGCACAGGCTAGGAAGACAATATCTACGCCGCTGACGCTATCTAGAGACGCCAGGTCTACGCCTCCGGCACCGGTTTGGGAGGCCAGGTCTACCTCGCCGTACCCGGATAGGGAGGCCAGGTCTATCCCGCCGGCACAGGCTAGGAAGACAACCTCTACGCCGCGGGCGCCAGCTAGGGAGGCCAGGTCTATGCCGCGGGCGCCGGCTGGGAGGCCAGGTTTACCCCGCTGGCGCCGGCTAGGGAGGCCAAATCTACCCCGCTGGCGCCGGCAAGGGAGGCAATGTCTACGCCGCCGAAGCCGACTAGGGAGGCCAGGTCTACCATGCCAGCGCCGGCTAGGGAGGCCATGTCAACCCCGCCGGCGCCGGCAGAGAGGCCAGGTCTACCCCGACGGCGCCGGCTACAAAGGCCAGGTCTACCGCGCTGACGACGGCTAGGGAGGCCAGGTCTACCCCGACGGTGCCGGCAGGGAGGCCAGGTCTCCCCCGCTGGCGCCGGCAGGGATGCCAGGTCTACCACGACGGCGCCGGCTAGGGAGGCCAGGTCTACCCCGACGGTGCCGGCAGGGAGGCCAGGTCTCCCCCGCTGGGGCCGGCAGGGATGCCAGGTCTACCCCGACAGCGCCGGCTATGAAGGCCAGGTCTACCGCGCCGGCGCCAGCTAGGGAGGCCAGGTCTACCCCGCCGGCGCCAGCTAGGGAGGCGAAGTCTACCCGGCCTGCGCCGCCTAGAGAGGCCAGGTCTACCCGGCCGGCGCCGCCTAGGGAGGCCAGTTGTAACCCGCTGGCGTCGGCAGGGATGCCAGGTCTACCCCAACGGCGCCGGATACGAAGGCCAGGTCTACCGCGCCGACGACGGCTAGGGAGGCCAGATCTCCCCCGCTGGCGCCGGCAGGGATGCCAGGTCTACCCCGACCGCGCCGGCTACGAAGGCCAGGTCTACCACGCCGGCGCCAGCTAGGGAGGCCAGGTCTACCCCGCTGGGGCCTACAGGGAGGCCAAGTCTAACTCGCCGGTGCCGCTAGGGAAGCCAGGTCTACCCCGCCGGCGTCGGCTAGGGAGGCCACGGCTATCCCGCAGGCACCGGCAAGGGAGGCAATGTCTACGCCTCCGACACCGGCTAGGGAGGCCAGGTCTACCCTGCCGGTGCCGGCAGGGAGACAAGGTCTACCCCGATGGCGCCAGCTACGGAGGCAAGGTCTACACCTCCAGCGCCGCTAGGGAGGCCAGGTCTACCCCGCTGGCGCCCGCTAGGGAGGCCAAGTCTACACCGCTGGCGCCGGCAAGGGAGGCAATGTCTAGGCCGCCGAAGCCGGCTAGGGAGGCCAGGCCTACCCCGCTGGCGCCGGCTAGGAAGGCCAGGTCTACCCCGCCGGCCCCCCGCAGAGAGGCCAGGTCTACCCCGCCGGCGGCGGCTTGGGAGGCCAGGTCTACCCCGCCGGCGCAGGCAGGGAGGCCAGGTATACCCTGCTGCCGCAGGCAGGGAGGCCAGGTCTACCACCGCCGGCGGCGGCTTGGGAGGCCTGGTCTACCCCGCCGGCGCCGGCTAGTGAGGCCAGGTCTACCCCGCCGGCGCTGGCTATGGAGGCCATGTCTACGCTGCCGGCGCTGGCTTGGGAGGCGAGGATTACCTCGCCTGCGCCGGCTTGGTAGGCCAGGTCTACCCTGCCGGTGCCGGGTAAGGAGGACAGGTCTACCGTCCGGCGCTGGGTAGGAAATCCAGGTCTAACCCGCCGGCGCCAGCAGGGTGGCAGGTCTTCCCTGCCGATGCCGGCTAGGGAGGCCAGGTCTACGCCGCCGGCGCTGGCTTGGGAGGCCAGGTACACCCCGCGGGCGCCGGCTGGGAGGCCAGGTCTAACCGGCTGGCGCCGGCTAGGGAGGCCAAGTCTACCCCGGTGGCGCCGGCAAGGGAGGCAATGTCTACGCCGCCGAAGCCGGCTAGGGAGGCCAGGTCTACGCTGCCGGCGCCGGCTAGGGAGGCCAGGTCTACCCCGCTGGCGCCGGCTTGGGAGGCCAGGTCTACCATGCCAGCGCCGGCTAGGGAGGTCAGGTCTACCCCGCCGGCGCCGACAGAGAGGCCAGGTCTACCCCGACGGCGCTGGCTACGAAGGCCAGGTCTACGCTGCCGGTGCCGGCTAGGGAGGCCAGGTCTACCACGCCAGCGCTGGCAGGGAGGCCAGGTCTACACCGCCGGCGCCGGCGAGTGAGGAAATGTGTGCGCCGCTGACGCCGGCTAGGGAGGCCAGGTATACCCCGCCGGCGCCGGCTTGGGAGGTCAGGTCTACTATACCGGTGCCGCCTAGAGAGGCCAGGTCTACCCCGCCGGCGCCGGCTAGGGAGGCCAGGTCTAACCCGCCGGCGCCAGCTAGGGAGGCCAATTCTACCCGGCCTGCGCCGCCTAGGGAGGCCAGGTCTACGCGGCCTTTGCCGCCTAGAGAGGCCAGGTCTACCGCGCCGGCGCCGGCTAGGGAGGTCAGGTCTATCGTGCCTGCACCGGCTTGGGAGGCCAGGTCTACACCACCGGCGCCGGCTCGGGAGGCCATGTCTTCCCCGCCATCTCTGGCTTAGGGAAGACAGGTCTTCCCCGCTGGCGCTGGCAGGGAGGCCAGGTCTACCGCGCCGGCGCCGGCTAGGGAAGCAATGTCTACGCCTGCCGAAGCCAGATAGGGAGGGCAGGTCTATGACGCCGGCGGCGGCTAGGGAGGCCAGGTCTACCCCGCCGGCGCCGGATAGCAAGGCAATGTCTATGACACCGACGACGGCTAGGGAGGCCAGGTCTACGCCGTCGGCACCGGTTTGGGAGTCCAGGTCTACCCCGACGGCGCCGGCAAGGAGGCCAGGTCTTCCCCGCCGGCGCCGTCAGGGATGCCAGGTCTACCCCACCGGCACCGGCTAGCGAGGCAATGTCTATGCCACCGAAGACGGTTAGGGAGGCCAGGTCTACCTCGCCGGCGCAGGATAGGGAGGCCAGGTCTACCCCACCGGCGCCGGCTTGGGAGGCCAGGTCTACTATACCGGCGCCGGCTAGGGAGGCAAGTTCTACCCCACCGGCGCCGTCTTGGGAGTCCAGGACTACCCCGCTGGTGCCGGCAGGGAGGCCAGGTCTACCCTGGTGGCGCCGGCTACGGAGGCCAGGTCTATCCCACCAGCGCCGGCTAGGAAGACAATGTATACGGCAGCCGGCGCCGGCAAGGGAGGCCAGGTCTACCCGGCCGGCACCACCTAGAGAGACCAGGTCTACCCCGATGGCGCCGGCTTGGGAGGCAATGTCTACCCCGCCGACGACGACTACGGAGGCCAGGTCTACACCTCCAGCGCCGGTAGGGAGGCGCGGTCTACCACGCTGGCGCCCGCTAGGGAGGCCAAGTCTACCCCGCTGGCGCCGGCAAGGGAGGCAATGTCTACACCGCCGGCGCTGGCTTCGGAGGCCAGGTCTACCCCGCAGGCGCCGGCTGGGAGGCCAGGTCTACCCCGCTGGCGCCGGCTAGGGAGGCCAAGTCTACCCCGCTGGCGCCGGCAAGGGAGGCAATGTCTACCCCACCGGCGCCGGCAGAGAGGCCAGGTCTACCCCGACGGCGCCGGCTACGAAGGCCAGGTCTACCGCGCCGACAACGGCTAGGGAGGCCAGGTCTACCCCGCTGGCGCCGGCAGGGATGCCAGATCAACCCCGACGGCGGCGGCTACGAAGGCCAGGTCTACCGCGCCGGCGCCAGCTAGGGAGGCCACGTCTACCCCGCCGGCGCCGGATAGGGAGGCCAGGTTTACCCCGCCGGCGCCGGTTAGGGAGGCCAGGTCTCCCCCGCTGGCGCTGGCTAAGGAGGCCAGGTCTACCCCTCCGGCACCGGCTACGGAGGCCAGGTCTACGCCCCCTGAGCAGGCTTGGAAGGCCAGGTCTACCCCGCCGGCGCCGACTTGGGAGGCCAGGTGTACCACGCCAGCGCTGGCTAGGGAGGCCAGGTCTACCACGCTGGCGCGGCTAGGGAGGCCAGGTCTCCCCCGCTGGCGCCGGCAGGGATGCCAGGTCTACCCCGACAGCGCCGGCTACGAAGGCCAGGTCTACCGCGCCGGCGCCAGCTAGGGAGGCCAGGTCTACCCCGCTGGCGCCTACAGGGAGGCCAGGTCTAACTCACCGGTGCCGCTAGGGAAGCCAGGTCTACACCGCCGGCGTCGGCTTGGGAGGCCAGGTCTACCCCGCCGGCGCCAGCTAGGGAGGCGAAGTCTAGCCGGCCTGCGCCGCCTAGAGAGGCCAGGTCTACCCGGCCAGCGCCGCCTAGAGAGGCCAGTTGTACCCTGCTGGCGTCGGCAGGGATGCCAGGTCTACCCCAACGGCGCCGGATACGAAGGCCAGGTCTACCGCGCCGACGACGGGTAGGGAGGCCAGGTCTACCCCAACGGTGCCGGCAGGGAGGCCAGGTCTCCCCCGCTGGCGCCGGCAGGGATTCCAGGTCTACCCCGACCGCGCCGGCTACGAAGGCCAGGTCTACCACGCCGGCGCCAGCTAGGAAGGCCAGGTCTACCCCGCTGCTGCCTACAGGGAGGCCAAGTCTAACTCGCCGGTGCCGCTAGGGAAGCCAGGTCTACCCCGCCGGCGTTGGCTAGGGAGGCCACGGCTATCCCGCAGGCACCGGCAAGGGAGGCAATGTCTACGCCTCCGACACCGGCTAGGGAGGCCAGGTCTACCCCGCCGGCGCCGGCAGGGAGACCAGGTCTACCCCGCTGGCACCAGCTAGGGACGCCAGGTCTACCCCCCTGGTGCCGGCTTTGGAGGCCAGGTCTACACCGCAGGTGCCGGCAGGGAGGCCAGGTCTACCCAGCCGGCGCCGGCTTTGGAAGCCAGGTCTATCCCGTCGGAGCCGGCTAGGAAGACAATGTATACGCAGCCAGCACCAGCTAGGGAGGCCAGGTCTACACCACCGGCGTCGGCTTGGGAGGCCAGGACTACCATTCCAGTGCCGCCTAGGGAGGCCAGGTCTACGCCGCCGGCGCCGGCTTGGGAAGCCAGGTCTACGCCGCCGGCGCCGGCTTGGGAAGCCAGGTCTACACCGCCGGCGCCGGCAGGGAGGCCAGGTCTACCACGCCAGTGCCGGCTATGGAGGCAATGACTATTCCGCCGAGGCCTGATAGGGAGGCCAGGTCTATGACGTCGGCGCCGCTTGGGAGGCCAGGTCTACCCCGCTGGCGCCCGCTTGGGAGGCCAGGTCTACGACTCCGGCGCCAGCAGGAAGGCCAGGTGTACCCCGCCGGCGAAAGCTACGGAGGCGAGGTCTATCTCGCCGGCGCCGGCTATGGAGGCCAGGTCTACTCTGCCAGTGCCGGCTAGGGAGTCCAGGTCTATCCCGCCCGCGCCGGCTAGGAAGACAAAGTATACGACGCCGGCGACAGCTAGGGAGACCAGGTCTACGCCGCCGGCGCAGGCTAGGGAGGCCAGGTCCACCCCGCCAACTCCGGCTAGGGATGCCAGGTCTACGCCGTTGGCGTGGGCTAGGGAAGCCAGGTCTATCTCGCCAGTGCCGGCTAGGGAGGCCAGGTCTACACCGCTAGCACCAGCTAGGGAGGACAGGTGTACGCGGCCGGCGCCGCCTAGAGAAGCCAGGTCTTCCCCGCTGGCACCGGCTTTGGAGACCAGCTCTACCCCGCCGGCGCCGGCTTGGTAGGCCAGGTATACGCTGCCGCCGCCGGCTTGGGAAGCCAGGTATACGCAGCCGGCTCTGGCTTGGAAGGCCAGGTCTATCCCGCCGGCGCCAGCAGGAAGGCCAGGTCTACACCACCGGCGCCGGCTACGAAGGGCAGGTCTACCCCGCCGGCGCTGGCTTGGGAGGCCAGGTCTACGACTCCGGCGCCGGCTTGGGAGCCCAGGTCTATCCCGCCGGCGCCGGCTAGGAAGACAATGTATACACAGCCGTCGCCAGCTAGGGAGTCCAGGTCTACACCACTGGTGCTGGCTAGGAAGACAATGTATACGCAGCCGGCGCCAGCTAGGGAGACCAGGTCTACACCACCGGCGTCGGCTTGGGAGGCCAGGTCTACCATGCAGGCGCCGGCTACGGAGGCCAGGTCTACCCCGCCGGCGCCGGAAGGGAGGCCAGGTCTACCCCGCCTACGCCGGCTAGGGATGCCAGATCTACGCCGTTGGCGTGGGCTTGGGAGGCCAGGTCTACCCCCGCGGGCGCCTGCAGGGAAGCCAGGTCGACCCCGCCGGAGCCGGCAGGGAGGCCATGTCTACGCCGCCGGCGCAGGCTAGGGAAGCCAGGTCTATCACGCCGGCGCCGGCAGGGAGGCCAGGTCTACCCCGCCTACGCCGGTTAGGGATGCCAGGTCTACGCCATTGGCGTGGGCTTGGGAGGCCAGGATTACCCTGCTGGCGCCGGCAGGGAGGCCAGGTCTACCCCGCCGGTGCAGGCTAGGGAAGCCAGGTCTATCACGCCGGCGCCGGCATGGGAGGACAGGTCTACCCCGCCTACGCCGGTTAGGGATGCCAGGTCTACGCCATTGGCGTGGGCTTGGGAGGCCAGGATTACCCAGCTGGCGCCGGCAGGGAGGCCAGGTCTACCCCGCCGGCGCCGCCTAGAGAGGCCAGGTCTACCCCGCCGGCGCCGGCTTGGGAAGGCAGGTATACGCGGCCGGCGCCGGCTAGGAAGGCCAGGTCTACGCCACTGGCGCTGGCTTGGAAGGCCAGGTCTACCCCTCCGGCGCCGGCGGGGAGTCCAGGTCTCCCCCGCCGGCGCCGGCTAGGGAGGCAATGTCTAAGCCGCCGGCGCCGCCTAGACAGGCCAGGTCTACTCCGCTGTTGGCGGCTACGGACACCAGATCTACACCGCAGTCGCCGGATAAGGAGGCCAGGTCTACTCCGCCGGTGCCGGCAGGGAGGCCACGTCTACCCGGCCGGCTCCGCCTAGAGAGGCCAGGTGTACCTCGCTGGCAACGGCTACAGAGGCCAGGTCTACCCCGCCGGCGCAGGCTTGGGAGGCCAGGTCTACCCCGCCGGCACCAGCAGGGAGGCCACGTCTACCACGCTGGCGTGGCTAGGGAGGCCAGGTCTACATCGCCGGCGCCGGATAGGGAGGCCAGGTCTATCCCGCCGGCGCAGGCTAGGAAGACAACCTCTACGCCGTGGGCGCCAGCTAGGGAGGCCAGGTCTACGCCGTGGGCGCCGGCTGGGAGGCCAGGTTTACCCCGCTGGCGCCGGCTAGGGAGGCCAAATATACCCCGCTGGTGCCGGCAAGGGAGGTAATGTCTACGCCGCCGAAGCCGACTAGGGAGGCCAGGTCTACGCTGCCGGCGCCGGCTAGGGAGGCCAGGTCTACCCACCTGGTTCCGGCAGAGAGGCCAGGTCTACCCCGACGGCGCCGGCTACGAACGCCAGGTCTACCGCGCCGACAACGGCTAGGCAGGCCAGGTCTACCCTTCTGGCGCCGGCAGGGAGGCCAGGTCTAACTCGCCAGCGCCATCTAGGGAGGCCAGGTCTATGCGCCGGTGCCGCCTTGGGAGGCCAGGTCTACCCCGCTGGCACCAGCTAGGGACGCCAGGTCTACCCCCCTGGTGCCGTCTTGGGAGGCCAGGTCTACCGTCGGAGCCTGCTAGGAAGACAATGTATACGCAGCCAGCGTCAGCTAGGGAGGCCAGGTCTACACCACCGGCGTCGGCTTGGGAGGCCAGGACTACAATGCCGGCGCCGGCGAGGGAGGCCAGGTCTTTCCCGACGGCGACGGCTAGGAGGACAATGTATACGCAGCCGGCGCCAGCTAGGGAGGTCAGGTCTACGCAACCGTCGCCGGCTTCGGAGTCCAGGTCTACGCCGCCGGCTCCGGCTAGGGAGGACAGGCTTACGACGCTGGCGCTGGCTTGGGAGACCAGGTCTACCCTGCCGGCGCCAGCTAGAGAGGCCAGTTCTACCCCGCCGGCGCCGGCTAAGGAGGCCATAACTACCCCACCAGCGCCGGCTTGGGAGGCCAGGTCTACCACGCTGGCGCGGCTAGGGAGGCCAGGTCTACCCCGCCGGTGCCGGCTACAGAGGCCAGGTCTATCCCGCCGGCGCCGGCTAGGAAGACAATGTCTACGCTGCCAGCGCCGGCTTGTGAGGCCAGGTCGACCCCACCGGCGCCGGCAGGGAGTCCAGGACTACCACGCCAGCGCCGAATATGGAGGGAGGTCTACCCCGCCGGCGCCGGCTAAGGAGGCCATGTATACCCCGCTGGCGCCGGCTTGGGAGGGCAGGTCTACGCCGCCAGCGCCGGCTTGGGAGGCCAGGTCTACCCCGCCGGCGCCGGCTTGGGAGGCCAGGTCTACAACGCTGGCGCCAGCAGGGAGTCTAGGTCTACCCCGCCGGCGCCGGCTAAGGAGTACAGGTCTACCCCGCCGGCACCGGCTAGGGAGGGCACGTCTACCCCGCCGGCGCCGGCTAGGGAGGCAGGTCTACCATGCCGGCGCCAGCTAGGGAGGCCAGGTATACCCCGCTGCCGCCGGCAGGTAGGCCAAATCTAACTCGCCGGTGCCGGCTAGGGAAGCCAGGTCTACCCCGCCGGCGTCGGCTAGGGAGGCCACGGCTATCCCGCAGGCACCGGCAAGGGAGGCGATGTCTACGCCTCTGATGCCGGCTTGGGAGGCCAGGTCTACCCCGCCGGCGCCGGCAGGGAGGCCAGGTCTATCCCGCCGGTGCCAGCAGGGAGGACAGGTCTTCCCCGCCGGCGCCAGCTAGGGAGGCCAGGTCTATGCCGCCGGCGCCGGCATGGGAGGCCAGGTCTACACCGCAGGTGCCGGCAAGGGAGGTAATATCTACGCTGCCGACGACGGCTAGGGAGGCCAGGTCTACCCCGACGGCGCTGGCTAGAGAGGCCAGGTCGACCGTGACGGCGCCATTATTGGAGGCCAGGTCTACCACGCCGCTGAGGCTAGGGAGGCCAGGTCTACCACGCTGGTGCGGCTAGGGAGGTCAGGTCTACACCACCGGCGCCAGCTAGGAAGACAATGTATACGCATCCGGCAACAGCTAGGGAGGCCAGGTCTACACCACCGGTGCCGGCTTGGGAGGCCAGGTCTACCATGCTGGCGCCAGCTAGGGAAGCCAGGTCTACGCCGCTGGCGCCGGCTTGGGAGGCCAGGTCTACCCCTCAGGCGCCGGCAGGGAGGCCAGGTCTACCACACCAGCGCCGGCTAGGGAGGCCAGGTCTACCCCGCCGGCGTCGGCTACGGAGTCCAGGTCTACTATACCGGCGCCAGCTAGGGAGGCCAGGTCTTCCCCGCTGGCGCCGGCTAGGGAGGCAGGTCTACCATGCCTGCGCCGGCTAGGGAGGCCAGGTCTACCCTGACGGCACCGGTTAGGAAGACAATGTATATGTAGCTGGCGCCAGCTAGGGAGGCCATGTCTACCCCGCCGGCGCCGGCTTGGGAGGCCAGGTATACTATACCGGCGCCGGTTAGGGAGGCCAGGTCTACACAGCTGGCGCCAGCTAGGGAGGCCAGGTCTACCCCTCCGGCGCCGGCTTGGAAGGCCAGGTCTACCATACCGGCGCCGGCTTGGGAGGCCAGGTCTACCCCGCCGGCGCCGGCAGGGAGTCCAGGGCTACCCCGCTGGCGCTGGCTACGGAGGCGAGGTCTACACCGCCGTCGACGGATAAGGAGGCCAGGTCTATCCCGCCGGCGCCGGCTAAGGAAGCCATGTCTACCCCGCCGGCGGCGGCTTGGGAGGCCAGGTCTACCCCGCTGGCGCCGGCAGGTAGGCCAAGTCTAACTCGCCGGTGCCCGCTAGGGAAGCCAGGTCTACCCCGCGGGCGTTGGCTAGGGAGGCCACGGCTATCCCGCAGGCACCGGCAAGGGAGGCGATGTCTATGCCTCTGATGCTGGCTTGGGAGGCCAGGTCTACCCCGACGGCGCCGGCTATGGAGTCCAGGTCTACCCCTCCAGCGCCGGTAGGGAAGCCAGGTCTACCCCGCAGGCGCCGGCTAGGGAGGCCAAGTCTACCCCGCTGGTGCCGGCAAGGGAGGCCAGGTCTACCCCGCCTGCGCTGGCAGGGAGGCCAGGTCTATCCTGCTGGCGCCGGCTAAGAAGACAATGTATACACAGCCGGCGCCAGCTAGGGAGGCCAGGTCTACGTTGCCGGTGCCGGCAGGGAGGCCAGGACTTCCCCTCCGGCGCCGGCTAGGGAGGCCAGGTCTACGCCGCCGGCGCTGGCTTGGGAGGCCAGGTCTACCCCGCCTGTGCTGGCAGGGAGGCCAGGTCTATCCCGCTGGCGCCGGCTAAGAAGACAATGTATACACAGCCGGCGCCAGCTAGGGAGGCCAGGTCTACGTTGCCGGTGCCGGCAGGGAGGCCAGGACTTCCCCTCCGGCGCCGGCTAGGGAGGCCAGGTCTACGCCGCCGGCGCTGGCTTGGGAGGCCATGTCTACCCCGCCGGCGCCAGCAGGGAGGCCAGGTCTACGCCTCCGGCACCGGCTACGGAGTCCAGGTCTACCCCGCTGGCACCGGCTTGGGAGGCCAGGTCTACCACGCCGGTGAGGCTAGGGAGGCAAAGTCTACACCGCAGGTTCCGGCAAGGGAGGTAATATCTACGCTGCCAACGACGGCTAGGGAGGCCAGGTCTACACCGACGGCGCTGGCTAGAGAGGCCAGGTCGACCGTGACGGCGCCATTATTGGAGGCCAGGTCTACCAGGCCGCTGAGGCTAGGGAGGCCAGGTCTACAACGCTGGTGCGGCAAGGGAGGTCAGGTCTACACCACCGGCGCCAGCTAGGAAGACAATGTATACGCATCCGGCGTCAGCTAGGGAGGCCAGGTCTACACCACCGGTGCCGGCTTGGGAGGCCAGGTCTACCATGCCGGCGCCAGCTAGGGAAGCCAGGTCTAAGCCACTGGCGCCGGCTTGGGAGGCCAGGTCTACCCCTCAGGCGCCGGCAGGGAGTCCAGGTCTACCCCGCCGGCGTCAGCTACGGAGTCCAGGTCTACTATACCGGTGCCAGCTAGGGAGGCCAGGGCTTCCCCGCTGGCGCCGGCTAGGGAGGCCAGGTCTTCCACTCCGGCACCGGCAGGGAGGCCAGGTCTACCGCGCCGGCGACAGCTAAGGAGGCCAGGTCTACCCCGCTGGCGCCGACTAGGGAGGCAATGTCTACGCCGCCGACGCCGCCTAGGGAGGCCAGGTCTACGCCGCCGCCGCCGGCAGGGAGGCCAGGTCTACCACACCAGCGCTGGCTAGGGAGGCCAGGTCTACCCCGCAGGCGTCGGCTACGGAGTCCAGGTCTACTGTACCGGCGCCAGCTAGGGAGGCCAGGTCTTCCCCGCTGGCGCCGGCTAGGGAGGCCAGGTCTTCCACTCCGGCACCGGCAGGGAGGCCAGGTCTACCGCGCCGGCGACAGCTAAGGAGGCCAGGTCTACCCCGCTGGCGCCGACTAGGGAGGCAATGTCTACGCCGCCGACGCCGCCTAGGGAGGCCAGGTCTACGCCGCCGCCGCTGGCAGGGAGGCCAGGTCTACCACACCAGCGCTGGCTAGGGAGGCCAGGTCTACCCCGCCGGCGTCGGCTAGGGAGGGCACGTCTACCCCGCCGGCGCCGGCAGGGATGCCAGGTCTACCCCGACCGCGCCGGCTACGAAGGCCAGGTCTACCACGCCGGCGCCAGCTAGGGAGGCCATGTCTACCCCGCTGGGGCCTACAGGGAGGCCAAGTCTAACTCGCCGGTGCCGCTAGGGAAGCCAGGTCTACCCCGCCGGCGTCGGCTAGGGAGGCCACGGCTATGCCGCAGGCCCGGCAAGGGAGGCAATGTCTACGCCTCTGACACCGGCTAGGGAGGCCAGGTCTACCCCGCCGGCGCCGGCAGGGAGACCAGGTCTACCCCGATGGTGCCGGCTACGGAGGCCAGGTCTACACCTCCAGCGCCGGTAGGGAGGCCAGGTCTCCCCCGCTGGCGCCCGCTAGGGAGGCCAAGTCTACACCGCTGGCGCCGGCAAGGGAGGCAATGTCTAGGTCGCCGAAGCCGGCTAGGGAGGCCAGGCCTACCCCGCTGGCGCCGGCTTGGTAGGCCAGGTCTTCAATGCCGGTGCCGGCTAGGAAGGCCAGGTCTACCCCGCCGGCCCCGGCAGAGAGGCCAGGTCTACCCCGCCGGCGGCGGCTTGGGAGGCCAGGTCTACCCCGCCGGCGCAGGCAGGGAGGCCAGGTCTACACCGCCGGCGGCGGCTTGGGAGGCCACGTCTAACCTGCCGGTGCCGGGTAAGGAGGACAGGTCTACCGTCCGGCGCTGGGTAGGAAATCCAGGTCTAACCTGCCGGCGCCAGCAGGGTGGCCAGGTCTTCCCTGCCGATGCCGGCTAGGGAGGCCAGGTCTACGCCGCCGGCGCTGGCTTGGGAGGCCAGGTACACCCCGCGGGCGCCGGCTGGGAGGCCAGGTCTAACCGGCTGGCGCCGCCTAGAGAGGCCAGGTCTACCCTGCCGGCGCCGGCAGGGAGGCCAGGTCTACGCCGCTGGCGCCGGCTAGGGATGCCAGGTCTACGCCACCTGCGCCGGATACAGAGGCCAGGTCTACCCCGCCGGCGCCGGCTACGGAGGCCAGGTCTATCCCGCCGGTGCCGTCTAGGAAAACAATGTATACGCAGCCGGCGCCAGCTAGGGAGGCCAGGTCTACATCACCGGAGCCAGCTTGGGAGGCCAGGACTACCATGCCAGCGCCGGCTAGGGAGGCCAGGTCTACTCTGCCGGCGCCGGCTACAGATTCCAGGTCTACCCTGCCGGCACCGGCTACAGATTCCAGGTCTACCCCGCCGGCGCCGGCTAGGGAGGCCAGGTCTACCTTGACGGCGCCGGCTACGAAGGCCATGTCTACCGCGCCGGCACCGGCTATGGAGGCCTGGTCTACCGCGCCTGCGCCGGATTGAGAGGCCAGGTGTACCCCGCTGGCGCCAGCTAGGGAGTCCAGGTCTATCCTGCTGGCGCCGGAAAGGAAGACTATGTATACGCAGCCGGCGACAGCTAGGGAGGCCAGGTGTACGCCGCCGGTGCCGTCTTGGGAGGCCAGGTCTATCCCGCCGGTGCCAGCAGGGAGGACAGGTCTTCCTCGACGGCGCCAGCTAGGGAGGCCAGGTCTACGCCGCCGGCGACAGCTAGGGAGGCCAGGTCTACGCCGCCGGCGCCGGCTTGGGAGGCCAGGTCTACCACGCCGGTGAGGCTAGGGAGGCCAAGTCTACACCGCAGGTGTCGGCAAGGGAGGTAATATCTACGCTGCCGACGACGGCTAGGGAGGCCAGGTCTACCCCGACGGCGCTGGCTAGAGAGGCCAGGTCGACCGTGACGGCGCCATTATTGGAGGCCAGGTCTACCACGCCGGTGAGGCTAGGGAGGCCAGGTCTACCACGCTGGTGCGGCAAGGGAGGTCAGGTCTACACCACCGGCGCCAGCTAGGAAGACAATGTATACGCATCCGGCATCAGCTAGGGAGGCCAGGTCTACACCACCGGTGCCGGCTTGGGAGGCCAGGTCTGCCATGCCGGCGCCAGCTAGGGAAGCCAGGTCTACGCCGCTGGCACCGGCTTGGGAGGCCAGGTCTACCCCTCAGGCGCCGGCAGGGAGTCCAGGTCTACCCCGCCGGCGTCGGCTACGGAGTCCAGGTCTACTATACCGGCGCCAGCTAGGGAGGCCAGGTCTTCCCCGCTGGCGCCGGCTAGGGAGGCCAGGTCTTCCCCGCTGGCGCCGGCTAGGGAGGCCAGGTCTACCGCGCCGGCGACAGCTAAGGAGGCCAGGTCTACCCCGCTGGCGCCGACTAGGGAGGCAATGTCTACGCTGCCGAAGCCGCCTAGGGAGGCCAGGTCTACGCCGCCGCCGCCGGCAGGGAGGCCAGGTGTACCACACCAGCGCTGGCTAGGGAGGCCAGGTCTACCCCGCCGGCGTCGGCTACGGAGTCCAGGTCTACTGTACCGGCGCCAGCTAGGGAGGCCAGGTCTACCATACCGGCGCCGGCTAGGGAGGCCAGGTCTACCACGCCGGTGCCAGCTAGGGAGGCCAGGTCTACCCCGCTGGGGCCTACAGGGAGGCCAAGTCTAACTCGCCGGTGCCGCTAGGGAAGCCAGGTCTACCCCGCCGGCGTCGGCTAGGGAGGCCACGGCTATTCCGCAGGCCCGGCAAGGGAGGCAATGGCTACACCTCTGACACCGGCTAGGGAGGCCAGGTCTACCCCGCCGGCGCCGGCAGGGAGACCAGGTCTACCCCGATGGTGCCGGCTACGGAGGCCAGGTCTACACCTCCAGCGCCGGTAGGGAGGCCAGGTTTCCCCCGCTGGCGCCCGCTAGGGAGGCCAAGTCTACACCGCTGGCGCCGGCAAGGGAGGCAATGTCTAGGTCGCCGAAGCCGGCTAGGGAGGCCAGGCCTACCCCGCTGGCGCCGGCTTGGTAGGCCAGGTCTTCAATGCCGGCGCCGGCTAGGAAGGCCAGGTCTACCCCGCCGGCCCCGGCAGAGAGGCCAGGTCTACCCCGCCGGCGCCGGCTAGGGAGGCGAGGTCTACCCCGCTGGCGCCGGCTTGGGAGGCCAGGTCTACCATGCCAGCGCCGGCTAGGGAGGTCAGGTCTACCCCGCCGGCGCCGGCAGAGAGGCCAGGTCTACCCCGACGGCGCTGGCTACGAAGGCCAGGTCTACGCTGCCGGCGCCGGCTAGGGAGGCCAGGTCTACCGTGCCAGCGCTGGCAGGGAGGCCAGGTCTACCCCGCTGGCGCCGGCTTGGGAGGCCAGGTCTACTATACCGGCGCCGCCTAGAGAGGCCAGGTCTACCCCACTGGCGCCGCGCAAGGGAGGCAATATCTACGCCGCCGACGCCGCCTAGGGAGGCCAGGTCTACGCCGCCGGCACCGCCTTGGGAGGCCAGGTCTACCCCGACGGCGCCAGCTACGGAGGCCAGGTCTAACCCGCCGGCGCCAGCTAGGGAGGACAATTCTACCCGGCCTGCGCCGCCTAGAGAGGCCAGGTCTACGCGGCCGTTGCTGCCTAGAGAGGCCAGGTCTACCGCGCCGGCGCCGGCTAGGGAGGTCAGGTCTATTGCGCCTGCGCCGGCTTGGGAGGCCAGGTCTACCCCACCGGGGCCGGCAGGGAGACCAGGTCTTCCTTGCCGGCGCCGGCTAGGGAGTCCAGGTCTACACCACCGGCGCCGGCTCGGGAGGCCATGTCTTCCCCGCCATCGCCGGCTAGGGAGGCCAGGTCTTCCCCGCTGGCGCTGGCAGGGAGGCCAGGTCTACCGCG
Source organism: Harpia harpyja (assembly GCF_026419915.1). Classification (NCBI taxonomy): domain Eukaryota; kingdom Metazoa; phylum Chordata; class Aves; order Accipitriformes; family Accipitridae; genus Harpia; species Harpia harpyja. The sequence goes on along the minus strand of NC_068953.1, from coordinate 42,240,290 downwards.
CCGGCGCCGGCTATGGAGGCAATGTCTACGCCTGCCGAAGCCAGATAGGGAGGTCAGGTCTATGACGCCAGCGGCGGCTAGGGAGGCCAGGTCTACCCCGCCGGCGCCAGATAGCAAGGCAATGTCTATGACACCGACGACGGCTAGGGAGGCCAGGTCTACGCCGTCGGCGCCGGTTTGGGAGTCCAGGTCTACCCCGACGGCGCCGGCAAGGAGGCCAGGTCTTCCCCGCCGGCGCCGTCAGGGGTGCCAGGTCTACCCCACCGGCGCCGGCTAGCGAGGCAATGTCTATGCCACCGAAGACGGTTAGGGAGGCCAGGTCTACCTCGCCGGCGCCGGCTAGGGAGGCAAGTTCTACCCCACCGGCGCCGTCTTGGGAGCCCAGAACTACCCCGCTGGTGCCGCCAGGGAGGCCAGGTCTACCCCGCCGGCGCCGGCTACGGAGTCCAGGTCTACGCCCCCTGCGCAGGCTTGGAAGGCCAGGTCTACCCCGCCGGCGCCGACTTGGGAGGCCAGGTGTACCACGCCAGCGCTGGCTAGGGAGGCCAGGTCTACCCCGCCGGCGCAGGCAGGGAGGCCAGGTCTTCCCTGCCGATGCCGGCTAGGGAGGCCAGGTCTACGCCGCCGGCGCTGGCTTGGGAGGCCAGGTACACCCCAACGGCGCCTGATAGGGAATCCAGGTCTACCTCGCCGGCGCTGGATAGGGAGGCCAGGTCTACCCCGCATGTGCCGGCAGGGAGGCCAGGTCTGCCCCGCCGGCGCCAGATAGGGAGGCGAAGTCTACCCAGCCGGCGCCGCCTAGAGAGGCCAGTTGTACCCCGCTGGCGCCGGCAGGGAGGCCACGTCTACCACGCTGGCGCGGCTAATGAGGCCAGGTCTCCCCCGCTGGTGCCGGCAGGGATGCCAGGTGTACCCCGACAGCGCCGGCTACGAAGGCCAGGTCTACCGCGCTGGCGCCAGCTAGGGAGGCCAGGTCTACCCCGCTGGCGCCTACAGGGAGGCCAGGTCTAACTCGCCGGTGCCGCTAGGGAAGCCAGGTCTACCCCGCCGGCGTCGGCTTGGGAGGCCAGGTCTACCCCGCAGGTGCCGGCAGGGAGGCCAGGTCTACCACTCCGGCGCCAGCTAGGGAGCCGAAGTCTACCCGGCCTGCGCCGCCTAGAGAGGCCAGGTCTACCCGGCCGGCGCCGCCTAGAGAGGCCAGTTGTACCCCGCTGGCGTCGGCAGGGATGCCAGGTCTACCCCAACGGCGCCGGATACGAAGGCCAGGTCTACCGCGCCGACGACGGCTAGGGAGGCCAGGTCTACCCCAACGGTGCCGGCAGGGAGGCCAGGTCTCCCCCGCTGGCGCTGGCAGGGATTCCAGGTCTACCCCGAACGCGCCGGCTACGAAGGCCAGGTCTACCACGCCGGCGCCAGCTAGGGAGGTCAGGTCTACCCCACTGTGGCCTACAGGGAGGCCAAGTCTAACTCGCCGGTGCCGCTAGGGAAGCCAGGTCTACCCCGCCGGCGTAGGCTAGGGAGGCCACGGCTATTCCGCAGGCACCAGCAAGGGAGGCAATGTCTACGCCTCCGACACCGGCTAGGGAGGCCAGGTCTACCCCGCCGGCGCCGGCAGGGAAAACAGGTCTACCCCGCTGGCAACAGCTAGGGACGCCAGGTCTACCCCCCTGGTGCCGGCTTGGGAGGCCAGGTCTACCCCGCAGGTGCCGGCAGGGAGGCCAGGTCCACCACGCTGGTGCAGCAAGGGAGGTCAGGTCTACACCACCGGCGCCAGCTAGGAAGACAATGTATACGCATCCGGCGTCAGCTAGGGAGGCCAGGTCTACCTCACCAGCGCCGTCTAGGGAGGCCAGGTCTACCCCGCCGGCGTCGGCTACGGAGTCCAGGTCTACTGTACCGGCGCCAGCTAGGGAGGCCAGGTGTTCCCTGCTGGCGCCGGCTAGGGAGGCCAGGTCTTCCACTCCGGCACCGGCAGGGAGGCCAGGTCTACCGCGCCGGCGCCGGCTAGGGAGGCCAGGTGTACCCCGCTGGCGCCGACTAGGGAGGCAATGTCTACGCCGCCGACGCCGCCTAGGGAGGCCAGGTCTACGCCGCCGGCTCCGGCAGGGAGGCCAGGTCTACCACAACAGCGCTGGCTAGGGAGGCCAGGTCTACCCCGCCGGCGTCGGCTACGGAGGCCAGGTCTACCCCGCCGGCGCCGGCTTGGGAGGCCAGGTCTACCATACCGGCGCCGGCTAGGGAGGCCAGGTCTACCCCGCCGGCGCCGGCTTGGGAAGCCAGGTCTACCATACCGGCGCCGGCTAGAGAGGCCAGGTCTACCCCGCCGGTGCCGGCTACGGAGGCCAGGTCTACACCGCCGTCGCCGGATAAGGAGGCCAGGTCTATCCCGCCGGCGCCGGCTAAGGATGCCATGTCTACCCCGCCGGAGCCGGCATGGAAGGCCAGGTCTACCACGCTGGTGCGGCTAGGGAGGCCAGGTCTACCCCGCCGGCTCTGGCTAGGCAGGCCAGGTCTATCCCTCCGGCGCCGGCTAGGAAGACAATGTATACGCATCCGGCATCAGCTAGGGAGGTCAGGTCTCCACCTTCGGCTCCAGCTAGGAAGACAATGTATACGCATCCGGCGTCAGCTAGGGAGGCCAGGTCTACCCCTCCAGCGCCGGCTAGGGAGGCCAGGTCTACCATGCCGGCACCGGCTAGGGAGGCCAGGTCTACGCCGCTGGCGCCGGCTTGGGAGGCCAGGCCTACACCTCCGGCGCCGGCAGGAAGGCCAGGTCTACCACACCAGCACCGGCTAGGGACGCCAGGTCTACCCCGCCGGCGTCGGCTACAGAGGCCAGGTCTACACCGCCGGCGACGGCTTGGGAGGCCAGGTCTTCCATACCGGCGCCGGCTCTGGAGGCCAGGCCTACCCCGCCGGCGCCGGCTACAGAGGCCAGGTCTACACCGCCGTCACTGGATAAGGAGGCCAGGTCTATCCCGCCGGCGCCGGCTACGGAGGCCAGCTCTACCCCGCCGGCGCCGACTAGGGAGGCCAGGTCTACGCCACCGGCTACGGAGGCCAGGTCCACACCGCCGTCGCCGGATAAGGAGGCCAGGTCTACCCCGCCGGCGGCGGCTAAAGAGGCCAGGTTTATCCCGCCGGCGCCGGCTAGGAAGAAAATGTATACACAGCCGGCACCAGCTAGGGAGGCCAGGTCTACACCACCGGAACCGGCTTTGGAAGCCAGGTCTACCATGCCGGCGGTGCCTAGGGAGGCCAGGTCCACCCCGCCGGCGCCGGCTTGCGAGGCCAGGTCCACACCGCCGGCGCCGGCTGGGGAGTCCAGGTCTACCGCGCCGGCGCCGGCTACGGAGGCCAGGTCTACTCCACCGGCGCCGGCTAGGAAGACAATGTATACGCAGCCAGCGCCTGCTAGGGAGGCCACGTATACGACGCCAGCGCCGGCTTGGGAGGCCAGGTCTACCCCACTGGTGCCGTCTTCGGAGGCCAGGTAACCCCGCCGGCGCCGACTAGGGAGGCCAGATCTATGCCACCAGCGCCAGCAGGAAGGCCTGGTCTTCCTTGCCGGCGCCGGCAGGGTGTCCAGGTCTACACCGCCGGCGCCGGCTAGGGAGGAAATGTCTACGCCGCCAACGCCGAATAGGGAGGCCAGGTCAATGACGCCGGCGCCGGCTTGGGAGGCCAGGTCTAACCCAACGGCACCGCAGGGAGTCCAGGTCTACCCCGTCGTCGCCGGATATGGAGGCCAGGTCTACCCCGCGGGTGCCGGCTAAGGAGGCCATGTCTACCCCACCGGTGCCGGCTTGGGAGGCCAGGTCTACTATACCGGCGCCGGCTTGGGAGGCCAGCTCTACCCCGCCGGCGCAGGCAGGGAGGCCAGGTCTACCCCGCCGGCGCCAGCTAGGGAGGCCAGGTCTACACCATCGGAACCGGCTTGGGAGTCCAGGTCTACGCTGCCGGCGCTGGCTTGGGAGGCTAGGTCTACGCCGCTGGCGCCGGATTGGGAGGCCAGGTCTACCCCTCCGGCGCCGGCAGGGAGGCCACGTCTACCACGCCAGCGCCGGCTAGGGAGGCCAGGTCTACCCCGCCGACAACGGCTAGGGACGCCAGGTCTACGCCACCGGCGCCGGCTTGGGAGGACAGGTCTACGCCGCTGGCGCCTGCTAGGGAGGCCAGGTCTACCCTGCCTGCGCCGGCTACGGTGTCCCGGTCTACCCCTCCGGAGCCGGCTAGGGAGGCCAGGTCTACAATGCCGGCGCCGGCCAGGAGGCCAGGTCTACCACGCCACCGCCGGCTAGGAAGACAATGTCTACGCTGCCGGCGCGGGCTTGGGAGGCCAGGTCTACCCCGCCGGCGCCGGCAGGGAGTCCAGGTCTACCACGCCAGCGCCGGATACGGAGGGAGGTCTACCACGCCAGCGCCGGCTATGGAGGCAATGACTATGCAGCCGACGCCTGATAGGGAGGACAGGTCTACGCTGCTGGGGCCGGCTTGGTTGGCCAGGTCTACCCTGCCGGCGCCGGCAGGTAGGCCATGTCTACCATGCCGGCGCCGGCAGGTAGGCCAGGTCTACGCCGCCGGCGCCAGCTTGGCAGGCCAGGTCTACGCCGCCGGCGCCAGCTATGGAGGCAATGATTATGCCGCCGATGCCTGATAGGGAGGCCAGGTCTACTACGCCGGCGCCGGCTTGGTTGGTCACCTCTACCCTGCCAGCGCCGGCAGGTGGGCCAGGTCTACCCCGCCGGCTCCAGCTAGGGATGCCAGGTCTACCACGCCGGTGCCGGCTAGGGAGGCCAGGTCTACCCCGCCACCTCCGGCTAGGGATGCCAGGTCTACCCCGCCAGCGCCGGCAGGTAGGCCAGGTCAACCCCGACGGTGCCGGCTGCGGAGGCCAGGTCTACCCCTCCAGCGCCGGTAGGGAGGCCAGGTCTATCCCGCTGGCGCCCGCTAGGGAGGCCAGGTCTCCCCCTCTGGCGGCGGCTTGGGAGGCCAGGTGTACCCCGCCGGCGCCGGCTTGGGAGGCCAAGTCTACTATACCGGCACCGGATAGTGAGGCCACTTCTACGCCGCCGGCGCTGGCTAGGGAGGCAAGGTCTACCATGCCGGCGCCGGCTACGGAGCCTAAGTCTACCCCGCCGGTGCCGGCAGGGAGGCCAGGTCTACGCTGCCTGCGCCGGCTAGGGAGGTCAGGTCTACCAGGCCAGCGCCGCCTAGAGAGGCCAGGTCTACCCTGCCAGCGCCGCCTAGAGATGCCAGGTCTAACCCGCTGGCGCCGGCAAGGGAGGTGATATCTACGCTGCCGACGCCGGCTAGGGAGGCCAGGTCTACCCCGCCGGCGCCTGTAGGTGGTTAGGGTCTGGCGGCCGGAAGATGTCGCGCTGTGCGGAAAGATAGAGCCCCTCTCCTAAGAGCCAATAACCTTTAGTTTATGATGTAAGCAGGCGGAAGTGACGTTGTAAACCCTAGCTATATAAAGCTGTGTTACTCATCAATAAACGCCATTTGCCATCCACCATATTGGTGTCTGTGAGCCGATGGCCCGAGCGGCCCGGGGTTGGTCGCCGTGCCGTTCCTGAACCAGGTCACCGCGCCTATGAAGGCAACAAGTGGTGCCGAAACCCGGGAATCATCGCCTGGACGGGTGAACGGCGGCCGGAGCGGCAGGACCAGCCCGGCGGGGAGGACGCTCCCGGACCAACAAGGAGGATGGAAGCCCTTGTGAAGGTCGTATCACAATTACATAAGCAATGGGGTATTGATTGTAAACCCAAAGATTTTACTCTCGCCGTTGCGAGGCTCTTACAAATAGGGGTCATTGACCAGCCGGTGGATATTCTCCACCCTGAAGTGTGGGATAAGTGTACTAAAGCGTTAGCCGAGGAGACGATGTCCTCGGGTTGTGGGAAAAACCTTAAGTCTTGGGGGAAAGTCGTACAAGCTCTGCAAAAGGCCATACAAGAGCAGGAGACCTGGGTGGCAGCAAGGGACTGTTTGTTGGTCACCCCGAAAGTAGGAGTCGGGGCAGCCACACAGACTCCGCTCCCCCCAGACGGTGGCAATTCTGCTGAGCCTAAAAACTTGCGAGAGGGCGATACGCCCCCCAAATCCCCGAACCCCGACCCGCTTACAGACGGACAGAATCAAGCAAAATCCTTCTGGGGTGGGTTAGCCGAGGAGGCCAGAGGTGCCGCGGGGAAATCAGAGTCTGAGGACGTCTGGGCTAGACCACCGCCCTATGCGCCCCAAAATGGCGCCGAGCAGCAAGGGGGAGGGCGGGGCGAGGACGCCGCCGGCGGGAACAGGAGGGAAGCGCTAGAACTAACAAGCGCCTGCAAACGGGAAGGGGAGGAGAACGAGAAGGAGAAAAGTGGTGGGGACAACCGGGAAGGGAAGGGGAGCGTGAGTGATGGGTGGAGGGCCAATCAGAACGGCCATCTGAAGAAATGCCCTTATAGGGCAAACACCCCCCCTAGTAGAAGGCGGGGCGAGCCAAGAGGGGGGGAACAGCCCGCCCGCAAGGGAAGTGGGCGGGGCCGGAGCCCAACAAAAAAGTATCGGAGCCCGGAAGTAACCAGTCAGTCGAGTTCTGATTCCGGATCAGACACTAGCTGGGACGAGTGGCTCGCAACCGATCCAAATTCAGAGGGGGAGGAAGCGGAGGTAAACAAGGTTAAAAACCAAAATATCCCCATCCGCAATAAAGAGGGGCCGCGAGGGGGAAAAATTCCTCTCACGGATTGGAAAAAAATAAAGATTGCGTGTGCCGATTGGGCCCCATCGGCCACGCTAGCGTTCCCGGTCCGGGTGACGGACGGGGGACAAAGGGTCTATTCGCCAATAAACCCTAAGGATATACAAGCGATTGTTAAAGCAATTGCGGACAAAGGGCTTAATTCTGCCATGGTCTCCACCCTCATAGATGGGGTTTTCGGAGGAGATGACATGCTCCCATTCGATATAAAACAGACTTGTAGATTGATTTTTGATGGGGCAGGGATGATTGTTTTTAAACAAGAATGGGAGGACAACTGTACGAAACAACTAGCCCAAGTAACTGGGGCAGATCACCCACTACATGGCTCCAGCCTGCAGCGACTAATGGGTACAGACCCAACAATGATTACCCCCCAGGCACAAGCCCAAGGCCTGCGGGCCCATGAAGTTACGGCAACTACTCGTGCAGCTAGAGAAGCTATTCGCACAGCCTCTAGAGTTATCGCCAAGCCATCGCCATGGTCTACAATAAAACAAAATGAAAGTGAAAGCTTTACACAATTTGTGGATCGCCTCCAAGCAGCGGTCGACTCCTCGACCCTACCCGCGGAAGCAAAAGGTCCGGTCGTTGCAGACTGCTTACGTCAGCAGTGTAATTCAAAAACCAAAGAAATCCTACGATCGCTACCGGTGGGGTCAAGTATCGCGGACATGATTAAGCATGTCATGAAAGAAGAGCATCTGGCCCCGATTCAGGCGGCTGTTCGCACCGCTATAGCTAATGTGATGGCATGTTTTAGATGTGGCCAGGCGGGCCACGTGGTGGCAAACTGCCCCCGACTGGGGGACCCGCCAACAGCGCCCCCCCCGCGCCAAAATCAATCCAGAGGACCGTGTTGGGCCTGTGGAAAGAAAGGACATTTCGCTAAGGATTGCAGATCTAAAACCCAGGGAAACGGGGGGGGGAGAGGGCACTCGGGCCGCGCACGACCCTCTCCCACTTGGGACATGAGGCGGCCCAACTATGCCAACCCCGGGTGGGGCGAGGCGCTCCCGAACCCGCTGCCCCCTCGAGAAGCGACCAACTTCATGGTCCAACCAATGGTCCAGCCCAATCAGCCCCTATCACAGGGACAACAAGGACTACCCCTTGGGGGCGAGACCCCAGGGTGGCCCTGGCAGTAAAGTGTGACAACCCGCCAGTGGTATGGGGGATCTGTTCCCTCTATAATATCTCAAATGACACCACCATTAGTGTTCCCTTCTTGATTGACACCGGAGCAGATGTTACAGTTATTCCTGAGACGAATTGGCCCCCACGCTGGAAATTGGAAGACGCCCCCATGGTGGGTGGAGTCGGGGGATTAACCCGAGCTCGGAAGAGTGCTCAATTGGTAGCAATCACGCTCCACACTGAAAAGGGACCAGAGAAAACCATCACCCTTTTCCCATATGTCATGTCAGGAGTCCCACCCCTGTTGGGGAGGGACGCTCTAGCCCTGCTAAAAGCCAGAGTGACAAATTTACCCTAAGGGCCACTGCCGCACACCCACTTCCACCAATTAAGCTGACGTGGAAATCTTCCGACCCAGTGTGGGTCGAGCAGTGGCCCCTATCGAAGCCTCGAATGGACGCTCTTTTTGAGCTAATTGACCGCGAACTACAGCGAGGTCACATAGAGCCTTCCACTAGCCCGTGGAACACCCCAGTTTTCGTAATACCCAAACGAACTGGCGAAGGGTTTCGTCTCCTCCATGACCTGCGTGAAGTAAACAAGACAATCCAACCAATGGGTCCTGTCCAAACGCTGTTGCCTATGAACTCTATGATACCGGAAGGACAACCTTGTGCTGTCCTTGATATTAAGGACTGTTTCTTCTCGATACCCCTGCATGAGGAGGACAAGGAGCGGTTTGCTTTTTCCGTCGTGTTCCCAAACAGCCAACGCCCCAACCTACGCTTCCAGTGGAAAGTGCTGCCCCAAGGAATGATCAACTCACCCACTATCTGCCAGATTAGGGTGGATCGGGCATTGGCACCAGTCCGGCGCAGTAACCCGACTGCGACTATCATTCAATACATGGATGATATTTTAATCGCTGCACCATCAGGAAGTCAGGTAGACCAGCTAGTGTCAACGGTTTCAGAAACTCTAAAAACAAACGGGTTCGAAATTGCAAGCGCGAAAATTAAAAGAGGACCATGCGTAAGTTTTTTGGGAGTGGAGATCACAAGTTCTTATGTAACCCCCCCCCCAAATAAAAATCCGTCGGAACATTAAGACACTCCATGATATGCAACAGTTAGTGGGGTCCTTGCAATGGCTCCGCAACATTGTTTTGATCCCTCCCGAAATCATGGCCCCCCTGTACGATCTTTTGAAAGGAAAGAACCCATGGGAACAAAAAACTCTGACGATAGAAGCAACGAACTCTCTCGACTTTATCGAGCAACAGGTGTCATCAAGCACGCTCGCCAGGTGGAACCCGAATATACTACTTGATCTGTATGTACACTTCACGGCGGGGGGGGGAGAGTAGGAGCATTAGCCCAGGGCCCCCCTGAGAAAGCCCAGCCAGTACAATGGATAGTCCTAGGAAAAACGTCACGTGCATTTTCTCCAGGAGTCGAGTGCCTTGGTAACCTCATCATGAAAGGCAGAAAACTCGCCCTAAGGCACTTAGGCATCGAACCCGCCAGGATATACCTACCCTTCCGCAAACAGCTTCCAACGCAATCAGTGGCGATGTCAGAGTATCTGGCCATAGCTCTCGTCGGATTTGGTGGAGAAGTCCGGTACGCCACAAAGCCCCCCTGGGCTCAAATGCTGACAATTGTCAACATCGACCTTCCACGGAAGATCATGGACCGGCCCCAACGGTCTTCACAGACGCATCCTCAGCGACCTCAACCGCGGCAGTAGTATGGCAATCGGGAGGAGAATGGCACTGCATTAAAATGACCGATTGTGCTCTTTCAGTCCAGCAGCTAGAAGCGACGGCCGTAGTACTAGCGTGCGGACTGTTCCCAGCAGAACACCTTAACATAGTAACTGATTCGATGTTTGTGGCCAAACTTTGCTTGGCCACGTCGGGGCCCGGCGTGTCAACATCCACAACAGCCCTAATGCTGGAAGAAGCACTTTTTTCTCGAAAGGGCACTATATCGGTCATCCATGTCAACAGCCACAGCCCAATTAAAGGGTTTTTCCAAACGGGTAACGACAAAGCAGACGCCGCTGCAAAAGGATTGTGGACACTAAGAGATGCCCGTCAGCTACATGAGTCTCTCCACATCGGAGCAAAAGCGTTAGTAAAGAGATGCGGGATCTCAGTCACTGACGCAAAACACATAGTAGCTACATGTCCCCACTGTCAGAAAGCACCACTGTGGTCCAGCGGGGTGAACCCCAGAGGTCTTAAAGCCTCCGAGGTGTGGCAGACGGATTTTACACTCTGCCAGTTGCTAAAACCTCGAGCGTGGCTAGCGGTAACTGTAGACACATATAGCGGGGTGATTGTAGCCACTCAACACCTTAAGACTGACTCCAAAACAACCATCCAACGTTGGCTGACAGCCATGGCGTGGCTTGGCGTCCCTAATCAGATCAAAATGGACAACGGTCCAAATTTTGTTTCTAAATCAGTTCAGGCATTTGCTCTGAAATGGGGTATTACCCTAACACACGGCATCCCGTATAATAGCACGGGACAAGCCGTAGTAGAACGAGCGAATCAAACTCTGAAATCTAAATTGGAGGTATTGGCAAAACCAGAAGGTTTTGTCAACGCCATTCCCCCGGGAGACCAAGCACGCCTACTAGCAACTGCTCTACTAGCACTGAATCAATTCCCCAGGGGGGAGGAGGTGAATAGCCCCACCCAAAAACATTGGGCCACTCGAGCACTAGAAGAAGGCCCGTTGGTCATAATTAGAAATGAGCTGGGAGAATGGGAACAAGGGTGGAAACCGGTTCTGACAGGGCGAGGGTATGCCGCTGTCAAAAAAGATGGTAGAGTTAAGTGGTGCCCGCTTAAGTCTATCAAACCAGACCTTCAGAATAAAACTAATGAAAACTGTGAGTTTTTGTTCACAGGACCGGATCATCGGACACCCCCGTAACCCGTACATCCCAGTAACAAGAGAAAACGACAAGTCGGCAAGCGTCCTGTCCAAGCCAGGAAATTCCGCACTGGCAGAATCCAGACAACGGCAAGATAGCCTCCACAGAAGGGGGCTGCGAGGCCTTTGTGTGATTTTGATTTTAGAGCTTATCACCATAGAACAGGTAAAGTCAAGTCACCTTCACCACCAGCCCGTTTAAATGGTCCCTCCTTCGATGTGAGGATCACCAAGTTATCGCAACTCAAATAACATCAGGCGCACCAAGTTTTACTGCCTCTCTGTGTAAGCTTGTCCCGAGAGACCGGTGTTGGGAATACTTAGGTTTCTATATGTGCCCCAGCTCGAATCCTGGGAAGGGATATTGTAACCTCCCTAACCAATATTATTGTGGTTATTGGGGATGTGAGACCATAGCCCCTACTTGGATACCGGGTGATGGTACAGACAGATACCTAAAGGTCCAGTGGGGTCCATATGGGTGCATTCCACCGCAAGCATGGAAAGGACGTGGAAATTGTCGATACCTCTTCTTAAATGTTACCAAGCCCCAAGAAGACAGTTGGCTATTTGGAAGAATGTGGGGAATAAGATACACAGAACCAGGGACAGACAAGGGTGGCTTAATCCTCATAAAAAAGGAAGTTGTCCCGAATGATCCACTGCCAGTAGGCCCCAACCAAGTATTGGTTAATGAAGTATTCCCGACTATTCCCAAGCATCACTATGTGTCTACCGATACCACCAACCAGGTAACAGTAACAGAAAGTTACGCTACCACACCTATAACGACACGCAGTTACGCTACCACACCTATAGCGACACACACCACCAAAATCCCTTATAGAAATCCTCTCTGGAAAATGATGCAAGCTAGTTACCAAGTATTGAACAAAACAAATCCGAATCTTACAGAGCATTGTTGGTTATGCTACGGGATAAAACCACCCTTTTATGAGGCCGTAGGAGTAAGTGACATACCTATACGGGTAAATGGTCCAAATCCAGCCCAGTGTATATGGGACACAGATAAACAAGGCATTACATTGTCACAAGTGGTAGGAAGTGGCGCGTGTGTAGGCAGAGTCCCAAAGCACAGAGAACAACTGTGTGTTAATAAGACACAACATAAAACCCCTGCAAAGTGGTTAATACCGGCCAAAAATGCCAAGTGGGTTTGTTCTACTATTGGAGTTACACCTTGTTTGTCGCTAGAAAAATTTAATGAGTCCTCAGAATATTGTGTCCAAGTGTCTATAGTCCCTAAAATATTTTACCATTCTGAAGAATTTGTCTATGACTCACAGATTACCCCAGAACATCATCTGTCAAAACGAGAACCCTTTACAGCGCTAACGGTAGCTACTCTAATGATGATAGGAGGCGTGGGAATAGGTACAGGAGTAGCATCCTTGGTGCAACAGAGTAAAGAATTCAGCGCCTTGAGGGCGGCGGTAGATGAGGACCTGGCTAGAATTGAACAATCGATAAGCGCATTAGAACAATCAATTAGATCATTATCTGAGGTAGTACTACAAAATCGAAGAGGATTAGACCTGATGTTCTTACAGCAAGGGGGGGTGTGCGCTGCATTAAGAGAAGAGTGTTGTGTATATGCGGACCACACCGGAATAGTGAGAGACACTATGGCCAAACTGCGAGAAGGATTAGAAAAACGGAAACGGGAACGAGAGGCACAACAAAGTTGGTTTGCATCATGGTTTAACCATTCACCGTGGTTAATTACCCTGATATCTACCTTGATAGGGCCGATCGTAATGATCATGATAGCACTGATCTTTGGACCCTGCATACTGAATAAGCTCGTGTCGTTTGTCAAGAGCCGACTAGAGAAGGTTAACATTATGCTGGTAGAACACCAGCAACTGCTTTAAGAATGTACCCACTCAGTGTTACCCCCAGTTATCCCCAAGTTACACCCCATTGTTACCAGTCACCCTCTAACTTCCACCCGTTCACTGTGCCTTATGTTTTTTTATTCAAGTTTATGACATATACTTTTTAAGATTGTTATAAAGTATAGAATAAGAATAAAACCAGAATTTTTTAGGATTGTTATATTTTAGCTAATTTAGTTATGCATAGGGAGGGGGGAAAATGTAGGTGGTTAGGGTCTGGCGGCCGGAAGATGTCGCGCTGTACGGAAAGATAGAGCCCCTCTCCTAAGAGCCAATAACCTTTAGTTTATGATGTAAGCAGGCGGAAGTGACGTTGTAAACCCTAGCTATATAAAGCTGTGTTACTCATCAATAAACGCCATTTGCCATCCACCATATTGGTGTCTGTGAGCCGATGGCCCGAACGGCCCGGGGTTGGTCGACGTGCCGTTCCTGAACCAGGTCACCGCGCCTATGAAGGCAACAGGCGCCGGCTAAGAGGCCAGGTCTACCCCGCCGGCGCCGGCTACAGAGGCCAGGTCTACCCCGCCAGCGCCGGCAGGGAGGCCAGGTCTACCCCGCCGGCACCGGCTACGGAGGCCAGGTCTACCCCGCCGGCGCCGGCTAGGGAGGCCAGGTCTACCACGCTGGCGCGGCTAGGGAGTCCAGGTCTATCCCGCCGGCGCAGGCTAGAAAGACAATGTCTACGCCAGTGGCGCTATCTAGAGAGGCCAGGTCTACGCCGCCGACACAGGCTTGGGAGGCCAGCTCTACCCCGGCAACGCCGGCAGGGAGGCCATGTCTACCCTGTCGGCGCCGGGTAGGGAGGCCAGTTCTTCCGCGCCGGTGCTGGCTAGGCAGGACAGGTCTACCCCGCCGGCGCCGGCTTGGGAAGCCAGGTCTACCGCGCCAGTGCCAGATAGGGAGGCCAGGTCTACCCCGCTGGCGCCAGCTAGGGAGGCCAGGTCTACCCCACCGGTGCTGGATAGCAAGGCAATGTCTACGCTGCCGACGCCGGCTAAGCAGGCCAGTTCTACGCTGCCAGCGCCGGCTTGGGAGGCCATGTCTACGCCACCGGCGCCGGCTACGGAGGTCAGGTCTACGCCGCCGGCGCTGGCTTGGGAGGACAGGTCTACGCCGCCTGCGCCCGCATGGGAGGCCAGGTGTACCCTACCGGTGCCGGCTTGGGAGGTCAGGTCTACCGAGCCGGCGCCGGAAAGGAGGCCAGGTCTACGCCGCTGGCGCCGGCAGGGACACCAGGTCTAACTCGCCGGCGCCGGCAAGTAGGCAATGTCTACGCCACCGACGCCGGCTGGGGAGGCCAGGTCCACGACGCTGGCGCCGGCTTTGGAGGCCAGGTCTACCACGCCAGCGCCGGCTAGGGACGCCAGGTCTAACCCACCGGCGCCAGCTAGGGAGGCCAAGTCTACCTGTCCTGCACCGTCTAGAGAGGACAGGTCTACCCGGCCGCCGCCGCCTAGAGAGGCCAGGTCTACCCCGCCGGCGCCAGCGGGGAGACCAGGTCTACTTCGACGGCACCGGCTACGGAGGCCAGGTCTAACCCGCCGGCGCCAGCTAGGGAGGCCAAGTCTACCCGTCCTGCACCGTCTAGAGAGGACAGGTCTACCCGGCGGCCGCCTCCTAGAGAGGCCAGGTCTACCCCACCGGCGCCGGCAGGGAGTCCAGGTCTACCACGACAGCGCCGGATATGGATGCCAGGTCTACACCTCCGGCGCCGAATAAGGAGGCCATGTCTACCCCGCCGGCGCCGGCCTGGGAGGCCAGGTCTACCACGTTGGTGCCAGCTAGGGAGGCCAGGTCTATCCCGCTGGCGCCGGCTAAGGAGGCCAGGTATACCATACCGGCGCCGGATAGGGAGGCCATGTCTACGCCGCCAGAGCCGGCTTGGGAAGCCAGGTCTACAACGCCGGCGCCAGCAGCGAGGCTAGGTCTACCCCACCGGCGCCGGCAGGGAGGCCAGGTCTACCCGGCCGGCGCCGGCTAAGGAGGCCACGTCTACCACGCCGGCGCCACCTTGGGAAGCCAGGACTACAACGCCGGCGCCAGCAGGGAGGCCAGGTCTACCACGCTGGCGCCGGCTATGGAGGCCAGATCTACCCCGCCGGCCCCGACTAGGGAGGCCAGGTCTACGACACCGGCGCCGGCAGGGAGTCCAGGTCTTCCTTGCCGGCCCCAGCAGGGTGTCTAGGTCTACCCCGCCGGCGTCGGCTAGGGAGGTAATGTCTACGCCGCCGACGCCGGATAGGGAGGCCAGGTCTATGACGGTGGCGCCCGCTAGCGAGGCAATGTCTCTGACGCCGACGACGGCTAGGGAGGCCAGGTCTACCCCGCCGGCGCGGGCAGGGAGGCCAGGTCTACCCCGCCGGCGCCGGCTTGGGAGGCCAGGTCTACTATACCGGCGCTGGCTAGGGAGGCCAGTTCTACGACGCCGGCGCCGGCTTGGGAAGCCAGGTCTACAACGCTGGCGCCAGCAGGGAGGACAGGTCTACCCCGCCAGCGCCGACTAGGGAGGCCAGGTCTACGCCACTGGCCACGTCAGGGAGGCCAGGTCTTCCTTGCCGGCGCCGGCAGGGTGTCCAGGTCTACCCCGCCGGCGCCGGCTAGGGAGGCAATGTCTATGACGCCGAACCCGGCTAGGGAGCCCAGGTCTACGCTGCCGGCGCTGGCCTGGGAGGCCAGGTCTACCTTGCCAGCGCCGGCAAGGAGGCCAGGTCTAACTCGCCGGCGCAGCTAGGGGGGCCAGGTCTACACCGCCGGCGCCGGCTTGGGAGGCCACTTCTACCCCGCTGGTGCCGGCTAGCGAGGCCAGGTCTACCCCGCCTGCGCCGCCTAGAGAGGCCAGGTATACGCCGCCGGCGCCGCCTTGGGAGGCCAGGTCTACCCCGCCGGCTTCCGCTTGGGATGCCAGGTCTACGCCGACGGCGCAGGCTAGGGAAGCCAGGTCTACCGCGCCAGCGACGGCAGGGAGGCCAGATCTACCCTGCCGGTGCCGGGTAAGGAGGACAGGTCTACCGTCCGGCGCTGGGTAGGAAATCCAGGTCTACCCCAACGGCGCCAGTTACGAAGGCCAGGTCTACCGCGCCGGCGCCAGCTAGGGAGGCCAGGTCTACCCCGCCGGCGCTGGCACGGAGGCCAGGTCTACCCCGCCATCGCCGGCTACGGAGGCCAGGTCTACCCTGCTGGCGCGGGCTAAGGAGGCCAGGTCTACCCCGCCGGCGCCGGTTAGGGAGGCCAGGTTTACCCCCGCCGGCGCCGGATTGGGGGCCAGGTCTACCCCGCCGGCGCCGGCAGGGAGGCCAGTTCTACCCCGCTGGCGCCAGCTTGGGAGGCCAGGTCTACCCCGCCGGCGCCGGCAGGGAGGCCAGTTCTACCCCGCTGGCGCCGGCTAGGGAGGCAATGTCTACGCCGCCGGCACCGGCTTGGGAGGCCAGGTCTACCCCGCCGGCGCCGGCAGGGAGGCCAGGTCTACCACGCCGGCGCCGGCTACGGAGGCCATGTCTACGCCGCCGGCACCGGCTTGGGAGGCCAGGTCTACCCCGCCGGCGCCGGCAGGTTGGCCAGGTGAACACCGACGGCGCCGGCTACGAAGGCCAGGTCTACCTCGCCGGCGCCGGCTAGGGAGGCCAGGTCTACCACGCCAGCGCCGGATTGGGAGGCCAGGTCTACCCCTCCGGCGCCGGCTAGGGAGTCCAGCTCTATCCCGCTGGCGCAGCCTAGGAAGACAATGTATACGCAGCCGGCGCCAGCTAGGGAGGCCAGGTCTACGCCGCCGGCATCGGCTTGGGAGGCCAGGTCTTCCCCGCTGGCGCCGGCTTGGGAGGCCAGGTCTACGCTGCCAGAGCCGGCTTGGGAGGCCAGGTCTACCCCGCTGGCACCCGCTAGGGAGGCCAAGTCTACCCAGCCTGCGCCGCCTAGAGAGGCCAGGTCTACGTTACTGGCGCCGGCTTGGGAGGCCTGGTCTACCCCGACAGCGCTGGCTAGGGAGGCCAGGTCTACCCCACTGGCGCCAGCAGGGAGGCCAGGTCTAACTCACCGGCGCCGGCTATGGAGGTCAGGTCTACCTCGCCAACTCCTGCAGGGAGGCCAGGTCTACCTCGCTGGCGCCGGCTAGGGAGGCAATGTCTACGCCGCCGGCGGCGGCTAGGGAGGCCAGGTCTACCTCGCCGTACCTGGATAGGGAGGCCATGTCTATCCCGCTGGCGCAGGCTAGGAAGACAATGTCTACGCCGCCGGCGCCGGCAGGGAGGCCAGGTCTACACCGCCGGTGCCGGCTTGGGAGGCCAGGTCTACCCCACCGGCGCCAGCTTGGGAGGCCCCATCTAGCCCGCCGGCGCCAGCAGGGAGGCCAGGTCTAACACGCCAGCGCTGGCTGGGGAGTCCAAGTCTACCGCGCCCGCGCCGGCTTGGGAGGCCAGGTCTACTATACCGGTTCCGGCTAGGGAGGCAATGTCTACGTCTCCGACGCCGGCTAGGGAGGCCAGGTCTACCACACTGGCGGGGCTAGGGAGGCCAGGTCTACCACGCTGGCGCGGCAAGGGAGGCCAGGTCTACCCCGCCGGCGCCGGATAAGGAGGCCCAGTCTACCCCGCCTGCACCGGCTTAGGAGGTCAGGTCTACTCCGCCGGCGCCGGCAGGAAGGCCAGGTCTTCCCCGCCGGCGCTGGCTAGGGAAGCCAGGTCTACCCTGCCGGCGCCGGCTACGGAGGCCAGGTCTATCACGCTGGCGCTGGCTAGGAAGACAATGTATACGCATCCGGCGCCAGCTATGGAGGCCATGTCTACCCCACCGGCGCAGGCTTGGGAGGCCAGGTCTACCACGCTGGCATGGCTAGGGAGGCCAGGTCTACCCTGTCGGCGCCAGCTACGGAGGCCAGGTCTACCCCGCTGGTGCCGCCTTGGGAGGCCTGGTCTAACTCGCCTGCGCCAGCTAGGGAGGCCAGGTATACGCCGCTGCGCCTGCTAGGGAGGCCAGGTCTACCACGCCGGTGAGGCTATGGAGGCCAGGTCTACCTCGCCGGTGCTGGCTAGGCAGGCCAGTTCTTCCGCGCCGGCACTGGCTAGGGAGGCCAGATCTACCCCGCCGGCAACAGCTACGGAGGCCAGGTCTACCCCGCCGGCGACAGCTAAGGAGGCCAGGTCTACCCCGCCGGCGACAGCTAAGGAGGCCAGGTCTACCCCGCCGGCAACAGCTACGGAGGCCAGGTCTTCACGACCGGAACTGGCTTGGGAGGCCAGGTCTACCCCACCGGCGCCGGCTAGGGAGGCAAGATCTACGCCGCCGGCGCCGCCTTGGGAGGCCCGGTCTACCCCGCCAACACCGGCAGGGAGGCCAGGTCTACTTTGCCAGCGCCGGGTAGAGAGGCCAGGTCTTCCGCGCCGACGCTGGCTAGGGAGGCCAGGTCTACGACACCGGCGCCAGCTTGGGAGGCCAGGTCAACACTGCCGGCGCCGGCAGGGAGGCCAGGTCTACCCCGCTGGCTTCGGCTTGGGAGGCCAGGTCTACCCCGCCGGCGTCTGTAGGGAGGCCAGGTCTACCCTGCTGGCACGGCTAGGGAGGCCAGGTCTACATCGCCGGCGCCGGATAAAGAGGCCAGGTCTATCCCGCCGGCGCAGGCTAGGAAGACAATGTCTACGCTGCTGGCGCTATCTAGAGAGGCCAGGTCTACACCACCAGCGCCAGATTGGGAGGCCAGGTCTACCCTGACAACGCCCGCAGGGAGGCCAGGTCTACCCTGCCGGCGCTGGGTAGGGAGGCCAGGTCTACCCCGCCGGTGCGTGCAGGGAGGCCAGGTCTACCCCGCCGGCGCCGTCTAGGAAGATAATGTCTACGCCGCCGGCGCCAGCTAGGGAGGCCAGGTCTACCCCGCCGGCGCCCGCTTGGGAGGTCAGGTGTACCCCACCGGCGACGGCAGGGTGGCCAGGTCTTCCCCACTGGCACCGGTAGGGAGGCCAGGTCTAACTCGCCGGCGCCAGCTAGGGAGGCCAGGTCTACCCTGCCAGCGCCGCCTAGATAGGCCAGGTCTACCCTGCCAGCGCCGCCTAGAGATGCCAGGTCTAACCCGCTGGCGCCGGCAAGGCAGGCCAGGTCTACGCCGCCGGCGCCGGCTTGGGAGGCCAGGTCTTCTCCGCCGGCGCCAGCTAGGGAGGCAATGTCTACGCCACCGGCGCCAGCTAGGGAGGCCAGGTTTACGCCGCCGGCGCCTGTAGGTGGTTAGGGTCTGGCGGCCGGAAGATGTCGCGCTGTACGGAAAGATAGAGCCCCTCTCCTAAGAGCCAATAACCTTTAGTTTATGATGTAAGCAGGCGGAAGTGACGTTGTAAACCCTAGCTATATAAAGCTGTGTTACTCATCAATAAACGCCATTTGCCATCTACCATATTGGTGTCTGTGAGCCGATGGCCCGAGCGGCCCGGGGTTGGTCGCCGTGCCGTTCCTGAAGCAGGTCACCGCGCCTATGAAGGCAACAGGCGCCGGCTAAGGAGGCCAGGTGTACCCCGCTGGCGCCGGCTAGGGAGGCCAGGTATACACAGTCGCCGCGGGCTAAAGGAGGCCAGGTCTACACAGTCGGCGCCGGCTAGGGAGGCCAGGTCTACGCCACCGGCGCCGGCAGGTAGGCAAGGTCTTCCTTGCTGGCGCTGGCAGGGTGTCCAGGTCTACCCCGCCGGCGCCGGCTAGGGAGGCAATGTCTATGACGCCGACGACGGCTAGGGAGGCCAGGTCTATGCCGCCGGCGCCGGTTTGGGTGGCCAGGTCCAACCCGCCGTCGCAGGCAGGGAGGCCAGGTCTACCCCGCCGCCGCCGGCTAGGGAAGCAATGTCTACGCCGTCGATGCCGGCTAGGGAGGCCAGGTCTAAGCCGCAGGCGCCGGCTTGGGAAGCCA
>NC_068953.1:42213152-42215652 GCF_026419915.1 Harpia harpyja | reverse complement strand
GCGCCGCCTTGGGAGGCCAGGTCTACCCCGCCGTCGCCCCCTAGAGAGGCCAGGTCTACCTCGCAGGCGCCGGCTTGGGTATCCAAGTTTACCCCCGCCGGAGCGGGCGGGGTGGCGAGGTATACCCCGCTGGCACCTGCTAGGGAGGCCAGGTCTACCCCCCTGGCGCCGGCTTGGGAGGCCAGTTCTACCCCGCCGGAACCGGCAGGGAGGCCAGATCTACCCCGCCGGCACCGGCTACGGAGGCCAGGTCTAACCCGCCGGCTCCAGATAGGGAGGGTAATTCAACCCGGCCTGTGCCTTTTAGAGAGGCCAGGTCTACCCCACGGCACCGGCTAGGGAGGCCAGGTCTACCACGCTGGCGCTGGCTAGGGATGCCAAGTCTACGCCGACGGAGCCGGCTTGGGAGGCCAGGCCTACCCCGCCGGCGCCGGCTAGGGAGGAGAGGTCTACACTGTAGGCGCTGGAAGAGAGGGCAGGTCTACGCCACCGGCGCCGGCAGGGAGGCCAGGTCTACCCCGCCGGCGTCGGCTTGAGAGGCCAGGTCTACCCGGCCGGCGCCATCTAGGGAGGCAATGTCTACGTCGCCGAAGCCAGCTAGGGAAGCCAGCTCTACGACGCCTGCGCCGGCTTGAAAGGCCAGGTCTACCCCGCCGCCGCTGGCATGGAGGCCAGGTCTAGCCTGCCGTCGCCGGATATGGAGGCCAGGTCTACACCACCGGTGCAGGCTTTGGAGGCCAGGAATACCATGCCAGCGCCGGCTAGGGAGGCCAGGTCTACTCCGGCAGCGCCGGCTAGGGAGGCCAGGTCTACACCACCGGCGCTGGCTAGGAAGACAATGTATACGCAGCAGGCGCCAGCTAGGGAGACCAGGTCTACACCACCGGCGCTGGCTTGGAAGGCCAGGTCTACCCCGCCGGCACCGGCAGGGAGGCCAGGTCTACACCGCCGGCGCAGGCTACGGAGGCCAGGTCTACCCCGCTGGCGCCGGCTACGGAGGCTAGGTCTACTCCGCGAGCGCCGGCTAGGGAGGCCACGTCTATCCCGCCGGCGCCGTCTAGGAAGACAATGCATACGAAGCCGGCGACAGATAGGGAGGCCAGGTCTACGCTGCCGGCGCCGGCTAGGGAGGCCAGGTCTACACCGCCGACGCCGGCGAGCGAGGAAATGTGTACGCCGCCGACGCTGGCTAGGGAGGCCAGGTATAACCTGCCGGCACCGCCTACGGAGGCCTGGTCTACCATGCCGGCGCCGGCTAGGGAGGCCAGGTCTATCCCGCCAGCATCGGCTAGGAAGACAATATCTACGCTGCCGGCGCCAGCTAGGGAGTCCAGGTCTACGCCGCCGACGCCGGCTAGGGAGGCCAGGTCTACGACGCCGGGGCCGGCAGAGAGGAGAGGTCTACCCTGCCGGTGACGGGTAGGGAGACCAGTTCTAACCTGCCAGCGCCAACTAGGGAGGCCAGTTCTACGCCTCTGGCGCTGGCTTGAGAGGCGAAGTATACCCGGCCGGCGCCGCCTAGAGAGGCCAGGTCTACCCCACTGGCGCCGGCAAGGGAGGCAATGTCTACGCCGCCGACGCCGGCTAGGGAGGCCAGGTCTACGCCGCCGGCACCGCCTTGTGAGGCCAGGTCTACCCCGACGGCGCCGGCTACGGAGTCCAGGTCTAACCCGCCGGCGCCAGCTAGGGAGGCCAATTCTGCCCGGCCTGCGCCGCCTAGACAGGCCAGGTCTAGGCGGCCGTTGCCGCCTAGAGAGGCCAGGTCTACCGCGCCGGCGCCGGCTAGGGAGGCCAGGTCTATCGCGCGGTCACCGGATATGGAGGCCAGGTCTACCCTGCTGGCGCCGGTTAGGGAGGCCACGTCTTCCCCGGTGGCGCTGGCAGGGAGGCCTGGTCTATCGCGCCGGCGCCAGCTAGGAAGACAAAGTCTATGCTGCCGGCGACAGCTAAGGAGGCCAGGTCTACCCCGCCGGCGACAGCTAAGGAGGCCAGGTCTACCCCGCCGGCAACAGCTACGGAGGCCAGGTCTTCACCACCGGAACTGGCTTGGGAGGCCAGGTCTACCCCACCGGCGCCGGCTTGGGAGGCCAGGTTTAACCCGCCGGCGCCGTATAGGGAGACTATGTCTACGCCGGCGACGCCGGCTAGGGAGGCCAGGTCTACACCGCTGGCGCCAGCTAGGGATGCCAGGTCTACGGTGCCGGCGCCGGCTTGGGAGGCCAGGTCTAACCCGCCGGTACCGGCTAGGGAGGCCAGGTCTAATTGCCGGCGCCGGCTAATAAGACAATGTATAGGCAGTCAGCGCCTGCTAGGGAGGCCAGGTCTACCCCGCTGGTGCCGCCTTGGGAGGCCTGGTCTAACTCGCCTGCGCCAGCTAGGGAGGCCAGGTATACGCCGCTGCGCCTGCTAGGGAGGCCAGGTCTACCACGCCGGTGAGGCTATGGAGGCCAGGTCTACCTCGCCGGTGCTGGCTAGGCAGGCCATTTCTTCCGCGCCGGCA